>NW_009219895.1:8668-65282 GCF_000690835.1 Fulmarus glacialis
TAGGGATGCTGCCAGTGTGCTGTGCCAGTGCTGCCGGTAATTTTTCACTAGAAGCTGAGTAAACTTACTTATGTAGTAATGTAGCAGGCTTGACTCTCTTTATTTTAAGTTGAAGTGACAAATAATTTTTTATAAAGTACTATCATATTATTTAACACATTTGTCTTTTAACATGATATGTGCATGTGTAATCTGATCATTAGGACTGAATAGTTCTTATTCTTTGTTTTTAAGGGAAGGCATGTTTTGCAAATAGGATATTTTCACATGTTGGGGATAAATCATAGTATGTTCCAACATCAAAAGAAAGAAAGATTTTTAAGACTTAGAGAGGTAACTGCAAATTCAACTGACATTTTTGAGCTATTCAATAACCTAAATTCACTTTTGTGAGAAAGTCATATTGGTACGTGACTGTGAGATGTATTAAGATCTCACAAATGCAAACATTTGGGACATAAATGATGTGATGATAATGTTTTCGTTTGGATAACGTACAACTCTGAAATTTTGCATATGTGGAATTAAATTGATTCTTTACTTCCTCTATTAGTTACATTTCCCAGAAGGAGCCCTGAGGAATGAATTTTATGATTCAGAGAGTGATAGTTTCTGCCCTGCTCCTTGCTTGTTCCTGAAGAGAAATAATTTATGTCCTTATTTTCTCTAACTGCCAATACCAATTCATATTGAGCCAATAGAAACATTTCTGACAAAATGTGCTTCCATTAAAGAATGCTATTTTTTCATAATATAAACATTTGATGCAATTCTCTTCTGTGAAAACATTCTAAAGTTTCTTTTTTCTGCTTCAGTGGAAAACACAATTCAAAACTCGAAGTTTGTTGTGAAATAGAAGAGCCAGCCCTGCTCAGCAGCTTCTGCTGTTGTGCTTTTCTGTTTGTCATTTTTCCCAGCCCATTCACTGTTTGCCCATTCTGGATTGCGGAAGGATGGAGGGAAAGTGGAGCTTTTTCTACCGATACATAAAAGTTGTCTGGTACTCTCCTGGTGCATTGAGAGCTCATTCAGAAGTGTTGCTTCCAGAGAAAGAGAATTTTTTTTTTCCCTTTTTAATACTGATTTAGAAAAATCAGAAGTAGAAACAAGTTGCCTTAACTGCAGGAGGCTGGGAGAACTAGTCTTAAAGTCTTGACATTCCTCCAGGATTTAAAAAAGCTGTTTGATGAAAACTATGTCTAGGGCATAGTGAGGTCCATTTTTGTCTCTGGGAGAAAAGTTTGAGAGAAGTCATATGGAATTCTTGCTAGTTAGGCTGTTGGAAATCATGATATAGTCTGTAGTATGAATACTGCCTGTAGCAGAATCTCAGAATGATATGTTGAACCATAAGATATAGTGGAACCCAAACTTCTGTACAGAGTTTTTTTCAAAGACTTGTCTTTTAAATAGAAAATAACTTATTTGTATTTTGAGCCTTAAATCCAAACATTTGGTCTTGCTGAATCTCTTAAAAACTCTGTCAGCTAACCTTCCCTTTCTTTCAGCCTTTTTGAACTTTTCTCTGGCCCTTGGGGCTGCTTGCAAGAACTTTCTGACCCAAAGCTTTTTTGGCTCTCAGTGGTTGAAAATCATCCAGAGTTGTTATGAAAATGATTTTTTTTTTTTTTTGTTATCCCGAAAAGTGGCTTCATATTAAGGCACAGTTTCCTGATTATAGATAGTCTCAAATAGGTGCAAACTAGAAAATTTGAAATTTGGATGTAAATTGTATGACTTGGACCTATATTTTTACAGTATGCATGTTGCATACCTGACCCATCTAAAAGCTAAGTTTATAATAGCATATGAAGAAAGGTGTAGGCTATGGATAGCAAAATATCTGGGTCCTATTGGGTCACAACAACCCCATGCAATGCTGCAGGCTTGGAGAAAGCTGCCTGGTAGAAAAGGACGTGGAGGTGTTGGTCGACAGCTGTCTGAATATGAGCTGGCAGTGTGCCCAGGTGCATCCTGGCCTGTATCAGAAATAGTGTGGCCAGCAGGAGTAGGGAGGTGATCGTGCCCCTGTACTCGGCACTGGTGAGGCCGCCCCTCGAATACTGTGTTCAGTTTTGGGCTCCTCACCACAAGAAGGACATTTAGTTCCTGGAGCATGTCCAGAAAAGGGCAACGAAGCTGGTGAACTCTTATGAGGAGCGGCTGAGGGAACTGGGGTTGTTTAGCCTGGAGGAGGCTGAGGGGAGACCTTATCGCGCTCTACAACTACCTGAAAGGAGGTTGTAGTGAGGTGGGTGTTGGTCTCTTTTGCCAAGTAACAAGTGATAGGACAAGAGGAAACATCCTCAAGTTGTGCTAGGGGAGGTTTAGATTGGATATTAGGAAAAAATTTCTTCACCGAATGGGTTATCAAGCATTGGAACAGGCTGGCCAGGGGAGGGGGTGAGTCACCATCCCTGGGGGTATTTAAAAGATGTGTAGATGTGGCACTTAGGGACATGGCCATGTTAGGTTTATGGTTGGACTCGATGATCTTAGAGGTCTTTTCCAACCTAAATGATTCTATGATTCTATATAACATCCTAAAGACACGGTTAGTTCCTTCTTTCATGTATGCTTGCTGTTCCTCTGTGCCTCTTCTAAAAGGCCTTTTAAATTAAGAGCAAGCAAGTTGTATTGTATTCCATGACTAAGCAGACTTAATGCAGCAAGACTGTTCACCAAGTTCTTATTGCTTTTATTCTGTATTAGCATGACCATGGAGATGAGCATTTGCTGCAGAAAAGACTAAGCTGGATGCTAACTCTTAACAGACAAAAATAAAATGGCCCTTGATTCAAGATTAAATTGTTCATCTAACAAATTTTCAGAATTGGTGGCTTCATAGTTAGCCACAGAAACTGGTTATGGGCTCAGTAAACCTGTGGGATATTTATATTTTCTAGTCCAAATTTGATCAGATTCTTTTTTTGGGAGGGACTGAGGGTGGAAGAGAGGGAAGTTGGCATGTAGATTGATGCTTGGGTTAGATTCCTATGAGTGGAGAATTATTTTCAGCCTATTGCATTAATTCCCAGGCAGTTATGCTATGCTCATTTGACAGACAACTGTTTTTGCAATACTTAGAAGGTACTGTTTTGTCCTGTTGTACAATATTTTTGGCATAGATGAAGCAAAGAATTCAATAGATTAACTCCATAGGAAAGGCATGTCAAGGAGAAGCACTTTATAGTAACAGGTGGGAGCTGTGCTGGCACTTGTTTGAGAAAAAAAGAATGGAATATGCAGGCTCTGAAAGGTTCTAGCAAATATCACTGCTGTGGTGGGATGAAAGGCAACAGAGGAAGTGAGCAAGATTTTGGGTCACTGCTATAATTCACTGAATGGTGAAGAATTGATGTTGCTTGCCCAGTGATAGGCAGCATTGAACTTGTTGTTCTTTCTCGACATCAGTCTAAGAGGCAAAATTATACCATATTTAAGGTCATATTCTTCAGTTTTATAGATTTTTAAGACAGAAAAGGTCGTAATTTAATTACTCAGCACCTCTCTAACTGTGCTGAATGCAAAGACTTTTTCCATTTACTCCCCAAACTTTTATTCTGTTTTCTTCCTGTAGATTACGGATAGCAGGTTACACTGCAGTTTGTTCTTTGGCCTTTTGATTTTAATTTCTTCTGTTAATTAAAATGCCGCTGTTCATGATTGAGAAACCTCATCAACTCTGAAGTTAATTGTTTTTGTGTCACTAGCGTGTATTTTCAAATTTTGAAACTTTCTTTTTAGAAAGTGTCCGAGGTTGTAGTTAGAACTTAATGTTGTTTTCTGTTCTGCACCCTGGCATACAATAAAAGTAGTCAGGCTCAATGAATTTCCATTAGTCAGCTGTGGCAACAGCACCGACTAGAAACTCTGTCTTTTTATTTCAGACATGATGTCTGTCTTGTCTAAGTCTCCTGAAATGCTGTCATGAATATGTCTTTTTTGGGGAGTAGGTGAGGTTTGCTCTTTTGGCAGCTGAAACAAGTAATAGAGTTGGTTTCGTATTTGCAGAGCAAAGGAGAAGAGGTCTTTTCCTTCAAGTAAGCCAATGTCTTTGCCATGAAGGTTAAATTCAGGAACTTTCAGTGGTGAATGTGCTGCATAGTCTTCACACTGAGAATGAGGCTTCCGGATCGTATTTGTTTCCAGTTCTGTTCCCAGGAGCACTGTCTCTTCCAGTCCCAACTGTGTGCAGAAGGGATGTAGTATTTGCATGTCAATGTAACTTTAATGGAAAACTCCACACAAACAGGAGAGGAAGTGTACCACCAAACACAAGACAGAGAACTGGAATTTTTGAGATTAATCATGGCTCTGACAATGATTAAACAGTCTGTTCCAGCTATGGACTATATGATTTTTTTTAAAGCACAACTCTAAGCACAGATAGGATTAATGCACATGGACTTGGCCAGAGGACAAGTTTCATTTTGGTGAATCCAGTAATTCTCTCACCTCTGTTAATAACCCACTTTGAATGTGCATACTGCCTTCACTGCAGAAGGTGGGCAACTGCACTAATTAGTTAGGTCTTTTCCAACGTCTGGCTATTATTTGGCAGGCTCACTACAGTGAATGTTTCTTTTGACATCTTGCTACTTGAGTTGATGTTGCAGAGTTCATGTGCTGATGGAAGGAAATAGCCCTGATTATCCTCTCCCCCTCCCCTTTGTTGCAAGGACAAACGAGGCAACAGCTCTGTAGTCAGAAAAAGCTAGACAACACAAAGCGCAGCTAGAAGATTTCCCTCCCCACCCCCCATGTTCTGGATCTAGGAATAGGGTTATGTGATAAAGCTGTTTTGCTTTTCTAGTAAATGCCAGCCCTTCATGGCTAACTGGCTGGCTTCTTGGTGCAATGTGTTATTGTTCTGTCCCAAATGAAAACACGCTGGATGGAATTAGGAATGTGGGGCTAAGTGCCAAGGAAAACATGTCTCTGGCCTAAAAACCTGCCACCACTCAGCACCTGTCTGGGCATGAATTGAACATTGTAGCAGTTGATCCACTGCAGTCTGACTGATAGATGTGTGAAATTTTTAGCTGCGTGTTCTCAGTACTTGAGCACCCTCCTGGGAAAAAAAGCATATGAAGCACATTAGTTAACCCCTTTTGCGGACAGCAGGCAGCCTAGAGCGAGGGCTTGCTCACTTTCTTTTCCTGCTCTTGTTTGTGGAAAATGGGGAGAAGTAAAACATGTGCAAATCAATGCAAATTCCTGTTAGGTTAGAGACACTGAAGGATGGTGGCAACTGGGGAAACAGGGAAAGAATGGGATACATAGAGATGGGCCCAACCTAGAAGTGCACAGTATATTCAGTTCAGGAAAAGGTCTCAGTTAGCATTTACTTCTCAAGGGGAAATTCTAACTGTAACTGCTCAGCAGTGGTGATTTGTGACCGAGGAATGATCTGACATGAAGGGCAAGGAGGCCCAACTGCAAGAAGGGGTTAAGCTGGCTGGAAGCAGAAATGCCAGACACAGAACAGACTCCTTACAAGAGAGTGAAGTTTCTCTTGGTGATAAGAAACAGCCTTAGCATTGTCTTGTAGACCATCCTGGAATGCCAGCAGTCAGGGGCCCAAGCTCAGGGGTCACCTTTGGGCAGCAGAGCTTGGCTGGGGGACGGACCCAGGGCCGGGCTGACTTGCCCCATGCAACTGCTCTCATGATTGGTGCTGGTGCAAGTATATATGAGGAATCTGCTTGTGATGCACCTTTGCAGACTCCATGTAGAACTCTGTATTGTGGTAGGACTCTGCCCAGTGCCTTGTTCGTTAAATTTTTTCTTACATTTAAGCACAAATGTGTGTTTAATTTGCCTCGAGGGGTACCATAAAAAATCCCCAACAGTTCCCTTCTCTGTTTGGTTCTTTCTGATATGGTTGCTCAGCACTAAACATGAAACAAACAGTTAATAAATAGTATGCAGGAAAATTCTGGAGTTGCAGACAGTGTAATTTCACCTGTCTGATCCTCCTTTAAGACTCCTAATGGATTTGAAATGATCTACAGGTGTCAGCCATTCCCCATGGAAGTCTGTGTGAGAACTGCTTTAAAGAAAACAGTTAAGTAAAATAGGAAACAAATTAAGTAAGGGCTAAGACTGCTTGCACTGCACAAGAACTCCCATCCTCGCTCTCTCACCCCAAACATGATCTGAACTCTGAAACTTTAAAACTCAGTTTGACTAACTGATGCACATACACATTCCTTTATATTTTTTATTTTCACTTCTTGAATTACTCTGAAAGCAGAACACAAGAAATACAAGAACAAGATATTTTTCTGTTTCTTAAGCAGCCTGAGGCCAGCTATAAAAGAAATATGCGCAATGCCTCATAAATCTTGAGATGAAATGGCACCTTCACAAAAGATCTCTGGTCAGTTGTGTCACTTCAAAATTCAGACTTCATATACTTGGGTTATATATGAGTCTGAATTTTAAAAACTAGACTTTTCTAGAGTTTTCAGTGAACTTTGTGAGCTCATCATTGTGGCTGAAACTTGTCAAAGCAATAGAGCTTTCCAGCTGTCTCAAGTCAAATGAGCTCTCACTAGCCCTCTGGAGGAGCCTCTGTTATTTAACTGACCAGAGATTTAACATAATGAGCCTCCTCAGGATAAAGTTAGACTCTATGAAACTGTCTTGCCCTGTCTTATTTTTGTGTGGTTTCTTTTGTTTGGAAGAGACCTTCTTGTTATCTATCTGGATGGTTTTATGGCTAGTGAAGAAAAATTACAAGATGGGACTATCAGAAAAGTAAAAAAACATAAGTTCTCCATATGCATTCCATTTGCCCACACATTGCCATCATCCAGGATTAATTTCACTTTTATATGCATTTTCTTTTATATATCGTGTAAGAGATTAGTCTATCTAAAAGTTATAACTTTCTTTTTTTGCAGTTCATCTCAGCTACAGAAATTCTAAAAACTGAAGGGAATAATTTCAATACAGGCAAGAAATTTGCCCTGTGACAACCAGAGCTTTTGCATCAAAACTGCACAATGGTAGGAACAAGCTGCTGACACAGCTGGTACTTAGGGTGCAGCTGTTGCTGTATCCTGTGCTCTTATTGATCCTTTAAGCAAGGGCTTGGTGAGACAATTAGCAATGGATAAGCTTCAGAAGTTCAGTCTGGATAAGCTCTCACAAGTTTTAGATGCTTACCCAAAGCTTATCTTGGGTCTCAAAATTTGTGCTGGATAGGGCACAAATACAAACTTTCAAGATTTATGAGGCTTTGTGCATCTGCTCTTAGTGGAAATATTATGAGAACAGCTTTTCTCAGAATCCAGAAGATTAACTGACGTTTTAGAATGGGTAGGAGTTATTAAATCACATTCTCCTCTTAGACAAGCTTTTTGAGTTTTCCAGGTTCCTGTATAATTAAGTTTGTCAGCATGGTTATTCTTTCTTTACTCATCCATACTAATGTTGGTTTCTGATGAGAAAATATTGTTTATTTTTTGTTAAAAGGCTAAAAATATTAGTAATTTGTAATGTGGTACACTCATTACAGGTAATTGGCACCTACAGCCTAGTATATTACATTTGCAGCAGTTCTCCAGAAAACTTATTGCCCTTCTCTCTTAAAAAAACACAAGGAAATAAGAAGTTCTGAAAAATACAAATAAATTCTCTAGAGCTGAGTGGAAACTTTACTGTTTTGGAAGGACAGCTGAAGAGGTTGTGAGGAAGAAAAGGTAAGCAGGAGAATTTACATGGGGATATTTCCACAATTATCTGAAATTTGTCACGTATGTTTCAGTTCTCACACCATCAGCATGATCCCTTGGCTGAGTAGTCATAGCATATGGTGATATAAGAAGCTTGGTAGGCTGGAAGTTTACTTTCTCAGTGGTGGGTACTGACTGGAGTAGATTTGTTAAGTATAATTTACATTGTAAATATCAGTCTGAATATACGTTCTGAAGAAGCATCCCTGGTATTCATACAGCTCCCTGTGAGAGCCATAGCCACAAACACAGAACCTTTTTGGGCTGCTTAAAGAAACTCTGTCATGTTAGCTAAAGGAAGCACGGTATACCTTCTCAGTGCTGAATAGTATTTTGTACAGTCATTGCATGATATTTATAATCCTGCCTGTGGTACTCAGAGACCAAATTCTCTAATTATCTGCATGTCTGCATAAATATCAAACATAGAGAGACTTCCTCATTCTATTATATGCAGACATATATTGATAGGGTAAGTTATTTGTATATTGAGGACTGGAGAAGAATAGAAAGGATGGGATTTTTATAAAGTGAAAAATATAGATGAACTGACACAGTACAAGCTACAGTTTCAGGAAACATGCTTCTTAATGAAGCTATTTCACTGATGTGGTCTTATTCCCTTTTCTCTTCTGAAACTAAAATAGTTTGGTTTTGGGACCTTAGTTTGTCTACCTCTTCTTCTGAAGTGTATTTTGGCATTGGACATTGTGCTGTCCAGCTGCAGGGATGTTATTTCGTCTAAAAAGGGGATTAGGTTGTACTCTAAACCTGCCCAGGGAGAAAATGGATGGAGATATTTTCCTATGTATATAGTCCATTCCTCTGATTTGTTAACTTTTAGGGAAGAGCTTACCTTTCTGTGAGAGTGAGTATGAAAGGCAGATAGACTAACAGAGCCTTTGTTCTCCTGTGGTAATTCTGCATAAGAGGAGAAAGGATGACATAATTTGCTTGGAAAAAGTAAGTTCCTGTCTGCTTGAATGGCATGTTTTCTGTCAATGCACCATAATGTACTGTTGATACAGGTAGCATGTGCTATGCAATGTGTATTCCGTGGTGTAGAGAAGTAGATATATGATGTGCAAGTAATAAACCTTTATTTGTAGTTAACACTACTGAATTCTATTGTTTGACTTCTTACATATATCTTTTCAAATTAAAAAAATCTGAATGCTGTAGTCTTCAAATATAATTTGTTATTTCTTGGTGAAACAGAAGTGGCAGTGGTGCGATCTCTTTATGCTGGAGTATTTGTAGGACATGTATGTTAGCACATACAAAGAATATATCTACAAAAGAAAATCAGTGACACTTGCTCTGGAGCCTTCCATCATTTGAAAATTTTAGAAGTCACATGGGAGTCCAAACCAAGTAAAGTAGGTTGCATAGTAGAAAACATGATGTTGTGCATCACTAATTTAATTTAGAATAAGAAGCAATCTAGGAGGCTATTTCTTCTTAGAATAACTACTGAGTAACTTGTTCTTTTGAGGTCTATGGTGAAACCAGTGTAAAGCATCCAAGAGTACCATAATGTACAATCTCAAGACCAGCTCTCGTAAAAGTCAGTAGACTGTAGCAAACAAAATATTGATTATTATTAAAAGAATATTTTTGGATCAAGCTTGTCTGTGTTTCAAAATTTATTTTAAACATTCAAGTCCAATATAGACTTCCAGCTGTTTTTATGAATTACTCTGTTGATTAGCTTGTTGGCTCCCAAGGGAAAAATTAACCTATTTATACTGAGGTGTGTTGGATTTCAAAGTATTTGGCAGCACCTAAGAAAGGCATTGTGAAAATAATTCAATTAAAATTAGGAGACATAATTGCAGATGTCTTATCAGTCTTGAAATAAGCCTCTGCCTTGAGGCACAACTGCTATAGTACCATATTCCAGAAACTGTCTTCTAAAAGGTTCTTCAGAGACTCCTGGCATCATTCAGAGGAAATAATCTTCCCAGTATGAGTAAGGATTAGCATTAGATTCTAGACTGTAATATCAATATTTTGAAATTACAAAATCTGTTAAAGGACAGTGGTTTAAAAATATTGCTTTTATACTTCTGGATTCTGATTTATTATTATGCATAAACCCAAGGTTTTCCAAGTGATCACTCATGACTTTGCAAAGTTGGATTTCAGGAGCATTTAATCACCTTATGTAGATTGGATATCTGATCTTTTTACTGTGGATAACTGCACTATTGTAATGTTTGCCAGTACTATCACAAAAAAGTACCTGTGATATATCTTTATCAATTAACTGAATGTAGCTCTCATTCCTGGGAGAGAATGCTCTTCCTAATGCAGACTGGGATGCTGTTGCCCTTCTTTGCCTTGAGGTTGCATTGCTGGCTCATGGTCAGCTTGAGGTCACCAGGACCTCAAGCTCTTTCTCTGCAGAGCTGATTTCCAGTGTTCAGCGCCCAGCATGTGCTGGTGCCTGGAGTTGTTCCTCCCCAGGTGCAGGACTTTGCATTTCTATTTGTTGAACTTCATGAGATTCCTCTCAGCCCAATTCTCCAGCCTGTCCATATCCCTTTGGATTGCAGCATAGCCATCTGGCCTAACAGCCACTCTTCCCAGTTTTGTGTCATCTGCAAACTTGCTGAGGGTGTACTCTATCCCATCGTCCAGGTTATTTAAAAAGATGTTTAACGTTATTGGCCTCAGTGTTGACCACTGAGGTACACCACTAGTGACTTGCTTCCTAGTAGATTTTGTGCCACTGATCATGACTCCTTGGACCTAGCCATTCAGCCATATCATGTGATATCATGCTAGATGTTATTAGCAGTTAGGTAGTAAATTTCTTAAACACGTTTCAGAGTCTCATGATTGAAGTTCTAAGCGTATGGTCTTGTTTATTTTTTCATTTACGGCACAGCTTCTAACTTTTTAGGAGGCCATCACTACCTGTAGTTATTGCCAAAAGAAGTTGGGTAGCTAGGTATAAGATACTAAAACTTCGCTCTGAGTTGCTAAGAAAAGCAGGAGGTAATTTTCAGTGGTCTTAAATGCCACACTTGCTTCCCCTGGAATTTGAAAAAGCTTGTTTCAGATCTTTAGGACATTTCTTAAGGCATGTCATTCCCATCTGCTTATTGAATTAGGCTGTCTAGAAATCCTTTAGGGGAATGTTCAAACTCATAATTTCTTGACTCAGTGAAAAATTTTGATTAATTTATTTCAAGTCCTATGAAAAATCAGAACCATTTTTATACGAAAGCAAAATAAAGCAGACTCTACTGAGGCATCTCTTCTTCATCTGAAAATCCGTGACTGTGACCCTAAATGTGACATATGACTTAAGCAGCTTAAAGAAAACATTAATACCCATGTTTTTAAAGGTGGGGGGTTTTTTGGTACATAATGTCTCATTATTTCAGATCACTAGAATTTTTTAGTGTTTCCTGTACCAGTACTTTCTGTGACATAAATCAACTGAGAAATTTACTGAAAGTATTGGTTTAGACTGTGCAGGGCATCTAACTTCCAGTATCTGAATATATGCTAATATTGCTACATCTTTGGAAACCGGGATATCTAAGTACCTTTACAATTCTGGACTTAAATTTTAGTAAAGTCTTCATGAGAGTCTTGTCCAAAAAACTAAGAGTGAGGAAGTCTTACTCTGTTTCTGCTGTTTTGATCTTTACAGTCTAAAAGTCAGATGCTGCATTGGCTGTATTATATTGAAATTTTATTTATCTTGTTGACCTGGAATATGTGGGGTGTCTGAGACATAAGTATCATGTCCAAGAATCAGAAACTGTGAAACAGAATATCACTGTAATCTTTGGTAATCTTCTGTAATTCTGGTAACAAGGGAAAAATAAACATGGTAACCTAGTGTAAAAATGTTTTTGAAGAAAAAAGTCAATATTTATGTTAATAGCCTTGTGCAAATAGAAGACTTTATGCACAATAAAAAAATACAGGAAAATACTGTGTGAAAGTGATCATGGTGTACTAACATCACACATTACATAAAATATCCATCTGTATTTGCATTTTGTATAAGAGTGTATTTAAATCATTGAACAGCTAATATAAACCAAAATCAAAGTATATATCCCTTGGAGAAGAATCTAAGTGTTGAGTACAAAGATGTAGGTGTTTAACTGTCACCTAAGCCATGCTGTAGGAAATCAAGTTCAAAATGGAAATTAAGTTAAAGTGTTCCTTAATCATGGTGAAATTTCAGATTTAAGGATTAGTTTTATGTGACATTTTAAATGTTACAATCTCCTGCCAATGCTCTTTTTCTTTCTTTTACATTAATAAATCATGCCACGCAGATGAGGAAATTGAATGTTGTCTTCCACACCTTGAGTGGGTCCTATAAGGACTGTATTAGAATAATTGGGTTAGTAGAATAACTTTACATGTGTTTTCCATGAAGGAGTTGATTTAGGTGTCTACCTTAAGGAAAGAATTCAGGGTTATGAATTCTGAATGTAAACAGATGTTAATACTCCTTGCAAAGACATGATTTCAGGCACATTTCTCTCTTTATTGACTAATAATAATTGACTCAGTATCAAGTGTCCCACATCTTATGTGTGTAGAGATCCCAAGTGCTTAAATGTGGGCTTTGGAGTCAATTGGAACAGGACAACACCAACCTTTGTTTCCCCTAATTCCCTTTGCTTACCTAGTTCTGTTTGGGTGCTCTGAAGTGTTCACGATACACTCTGAAAAATACTCCATTGTGTTGGTATATTACAGGGTTCTGCAGAGAAATAGGCTTCAAGTTGATAGTATTAGGAAAAGATCTTGTTAATCGAGAGAAGTGTGAAGCTTTTATGAATAACAGTTGCTTCAGGGCTCACAAGTGCAAGGCTGAAATTGGAGTACTCCTGTGACAAAGGGATATGATAGAACTCCCTGGTACATACATGTTTTCGTGTGAGGTGGTAGTTTGCAGTAATAGTGACAGATAACAAAACTAAGCAGTAAGCAAAGCACTCAGTTCTCAAAATAAACTTCAAAATACAATGCTTTATTTGCAGAAATGATTATTGAATTGTAGAGCTTGCTGAAAACTACAGTTTGTTAGCTTTGGAAATAGCGTACTAAGAAATTGATCACAATGCAAAGTGCCGATCTTTATAACACCATGTGCTTAAATCATTCTCTGGAAGGACTATTTAGTTCTTTTGCTACAGTTAATACAGAAGCTAATTTTAGGGAATGACCAGTCATGTGAAAACTGCCTAGGACTGAAATGAGGTTAACTAAACTTGAACATTACAATTTGGAATACTTGATAGAAGAGGAAATATGAATGACGTGCAAGAGTAGCCACAAATCCTGTAGAAAGTGTGATCATATTTCTGGCTAGGATTAAAGAAAAGTGGAGACAGAAACTCTGACTCTTAAGAGTATGGGAATAAATCCAGATAAGACATTGAACTTCAGCTTGTGATCTCATCATATCCAAATGATGCACCTTAATATATCACTGTAATCAAAGCCACATCTGGATGGTTCTTTGACAGATGCCACGGAAGAAGCTCAGGTTGGGGCTGGGGATTTATTCGGTGGCATCTGGCAGCTGCAGATGTTCTGCCTTCTATAGTGAGGCATTTTTTATATGGTTAAAGTACAACCTTAGAAAGGTTCTGCACTGAAGTCTGCAGTCTTCAGAAAAACTCACACTTTGTCATGTCAGAGTATACTTAATGGTATTTCTTGGCAGGTTTGTAGTTGATGGGTGACCCTGCAATATCAAAGTGCTATAAAATAGACAAGTATATGGCTCAGATCCTCAGCTGGTTAAAAGGACTGTTGGCTACAATGAACTACCTGGTTTCGTTTCAGCTGGGAATGGGACCTTTAGTTTTCCCAAGAGATTCCTCAGACTGTTTCATTTTGTCATTATATGAAGCTGTCTAGAGTGGAGGACGCTGGCCTTTCTCTACTATATGACCTTCCTATCTTTAATGGTTTGTTGTTGTGGTTTTTTTCCCCCCCACTACTGCTTTGCTGCTTCTGTTTTCTATTTTAAAGATCTTGTGTCTGCCTACTTTGTTTATAATTCTCTAAGGTAAGTTTCACAATGTGTGAAGTAGCCTGGGTTCAGAAATGGGAGAGGGATGTAATGTTTCCACAAAAATTACATCAATGCACCACTCTTCCTTTCCCCCCCTCTTTTTGTGTTGTACTATCTTAAGAAATACTCTTCTATTGTATTGTGTGGTCAACTGAAAATGTTTTGTAGGAATTGGGGCTGGTTTGTGAGGCTTCTAGATGGGAAAATTTTACTTAAACACAAACGGTCAAGAAACAATCCCATAAGCAACTTTCAAATTATATAAGCACATGAACACACTTGTAAGTCTATAAAAGTTGCTTCTAGCAACTATGTGATAAACATTTTTAGGGTTGAAAGTTCTGAAGAAAAAAGGTTTTAAATTAATGTATATTATCCTTATTTTCCTTGGAAATTTTTCTTTTTTTTTTTTTTTTTTTTTATTCTTCAGTCCCTTCCCCCCCCAGCTTTGTGGTCCTTTTTTTGTAATGAATTTAAACATATTTAATACTTCTGAATTTTTAAGTGTATTTTAGACTTTCAAAGGACAAATTAAAATTACCTGTACAGAACCAAATCCTGTAAGTATTCCAGTTTGGAACAGAAAAAGTGAGGAGGTACATAACTTTCTCTGAAAATGGGAGACACTTGCCTCTACATAGGTAAATAGATATTGATGACAAATCACTACTGAACTATCATTGCTGATATATTTCTGTAGCCATTAATTCATCAATGCGGACTTGCATAATTTAGGATTTTATATTCCGCAGACATCTTAGAATTAGAGAATAATTTAGGAGGTCTCTAGTCTACCTTCCTTCTCAAAGAAAAATTCCAAGGATGGAGACTGCGCAGCTTTGCTGGGCAACCTACTCACTGGTGCAACTCTCTTTGTGGTGCAAATTCTTCCTTGTGTCACATTGGAACTTCCCATTTCCATTTTTGATCACTGCTTCTCATCCTCCCACCATACACCTTCAGAAAGAGCCTGGACCTGTCTCTTCGATGACCTACCCGTAGGTATTGGGGGACTGCCATCAAGTTCCCCTGAAGCTGTCTTTTCTCCAGGCTGAACTAGCTCTGGTCCCTCAGCTTCTCTTCACAGGACAAGTGCTCCAGCTGTATAATTAATGTATTTACTCTCAAAGACGAATTCATTAGTTTCTTTGCCATTTATAAATACATTTTAGAAAACTGTAACTACTTGCTTATTATACATACTAGAATTTTAATTGTGAACATATTACTAGATATTTATGATTAAATATGCTGTGTTGTATGAAGTTATAAATCTGTATTTTTTCCTAATATTCTTTTGCTAATGTGTTGAAAAATGTCCTTGCATATAGATAACCAATATGCAAAACTCCTTTCAGGACTGCATTTACAGCATGTCACAAGAGAGCGCAGAATACTTCAGAGTATAAAGCCCTGCTCCTGCAAGCACTTATGTAAGTACTTTCCCACAAGCTTGAGAATAGTCCAAGTGATTTGAAAGACACCAGAAACTTATGTGTTTGAAGTTAAGCATGCCACCAGACGTTTGCAGAAGTAGGGCTTGAATTGGACTTGTTGCATTCAAACCCTACTTTTGTAAAAAGACAATTGGAGAAGAAGCCCCTGCATATGCACAAATGTCATGAAGTACTGAAAGTAACGGAAAACAGGGATGAATCTAGGTAAGTGTTGAGAGAGAAGGGAAAAAAAAAAAAGCCCGGGCCTTCACAATTCTATATATGAAATTGAAGCGTTTTTTTTAAAAAGACTGCTGGTATTTCACCTTGTCTGCAGTGACCTTTTGTTGTTCAGGTCTTCCTTTTAGAAATAAATTAGAATAAAAAGAACACTTTGCAACACGTTCTGAAGTGTTGGGGAAAAACACTTTAGAGAAAAGTATAGAAAGCTTTCTTATACATCAGATAGTGAAGGAAATGCTGAGTTATCACAATTTACATTTTTATTTAGCTCTGAAGTTTAACATCCCTGCCAAGATCCAGCTATACAATAACTAAACACTTCAGCATCTGCAACTTCTTAAAACCCTGTTAAACAGATGTAATTCCTGGCATAACTTAGTTCTTGCCAGCACTTTTTGTTACATTCCACTAAGACCAAACAGGAAATATATTTCCTTCAGTCTAAGAGTTCAGGAAGAAAATGAGCCTCTCTTTGTAAGCACAGAACACAAGGAGAGGTTCATTGCTTCATACCATCAATGAACAGGTTAATGGTAAAGTAAATGGGCAGTACGCTTAGTGTGTCAAAAAGGTGAGTAAATTTATTGATGTTGATTCCTTTTAATTTGCATATTTAATATTTTTTCCTCTCGCAGGTTTTAAGCATATGATCATTAGAACACTTTCTCTAGGGCCCTTATTATTTTTGTTCAGTATATATTCATAGTCAATATCTCCAATGTACATTTTGTAAGCAACTTAAGTTTGGATTTTAATGGTTTTTCTTACTGGTTTTGAGTGTGAAAAAATGCAGAAAGATGCCTAGAAGATTTTTTAAAAGCACTTTGTCATTTAATATTCAGTCAACACCAAATGCTTCACAGATCTTACACAGAGATCTTAACCACAGACCTTGTGCATGGTGCATGTTATTTCGGGGGGACATAAGAAAATTAGCACTGAAGATTCAGAATGAACTTGTACCATTGTATAAACCTGAAATTGAACATTTTTTATGATTGAAAAATTTCATTTGTATTTTATTTGTTTATTGTATTTAATTTCTTCTTGTGGCTCTGCCCTTCCTGGTTTTAACCAGGCCTGGAAACGGAAATACTGAAATATTTGCAGAAATGTTATTCTTTAGTCTATTTTTGGCTTAGGAAAACCACAAAGAACTGGAAATCCTAGGAGAAAACCAGCTCTTGCAAAACATTGCCAGCCATGTTTCCAGATGTAGAGATTTAAAAAAAAAAAAAAAAAAAAAATTCAGGATTTATCTGAATTTGTGAACCCATTGAGTTTTAGCTACCAGTCGTTCATTGGAAGGTTGTTGAATATTTCTTTTGGCTTATACAAATCAGTAAAAAGAATGTGTTGCCATATGTTTTTACAGCTCTTGCTGTACCACTAAACAGCAACACTAATGCCCAAACTGAATTATGACAGAAGAGTGCAGTACAGTTTTTTGCATTAATTCAAAGCAGATCCAAAATTTAAATGTCCTTTGCAGAAATTTTCTAATCTTGGAATCTTCCCAAAATCCAATTTTTTAAAATCTGGAGAAGGGACAAGACTGCAAATAGGTGTGTGTATGCGTGCATGTATATAAGTCAAATTCATTGAATATTGTTATTTCGTGCAAGTCTGGGCTTGATTTTTGATTAGCAAAGCTGAACTTTCTCTTTGATTTTACTTAATCTAAGTTAGCAGAATTTAGAAATTTCCCTTTTGTTTGTGACCTAAGGAAATTCTTTCAATTACTTATTTGAATTTTTTTACTGTTTATCAAAAATGCTTAGGTACTGGTATATTTGACCCATTTGAATATTGTTTTTTAATTAAGCTATCTTTCTAATCAATACTAGTACATATTATATATTCCACCATTCTGGGTAGTAGATAGAAAGGATAACTATTTTTGAATTTCATTAAACACATTTTTTTTTTTTTTTTTTAATAAACAAGTTCCTCTGAAAAAGATATTGCCTGTAAGCTTATCTATAATGCACATCATCTACTAAGTGGATGTTTTGTCAGAATTTCTAGACTTATCTGTGATGAATACTTTTAAGAACAGAGGAATACTGCAGCATTTTGTTGCAGTAGTTATGCATTCTTACTAGCAGTAGGCCATTTTAAACCATTTGGCCTTTATGTTACAGGACCACAGGGCATTTGCTGTTTGACACTTGTGAAATATTTTTCAGATATAGCAGTAGCTTCACTTAGAATTCTATTTTTTAATATTTTATTTTCATTGTTGTGGTGTTGGTTTATAGTGAGTTGGTAGGCTCAGTCTTTCCAGTTGCCTGAAATATTGTCTGTATATGCAATCAGTTATGCTAGTTATAGACATAACCAGTCATAACAGTTTTAGCTTATGCTTACTGCTTATGTCTATAGTAATTTAACATAATTCACGACCAAGCTAGAGCCCAACACTCCTCTCACTGAGAGATTACGCAATCATGTGCACGGAACTTGAAGCGAGAGCACGAGTGGAGCAGAGCATCAAGGTGCACGCTCCAGCCCCACAGCAGCAGGCACGGTGGGATGACGCCGACTCTCCAGGGAGGGGAGTTGGGTGCGAGTCCCCTATAGGATGGCTGTGCTTTTATAGTCTGCCTCTGTGAGAATGCTCCCAGTCCAGTTCAGGGCAAAATCAAAGGAGTGAGTTTAAATTACCTTTTGGACTGTTCTGTAAAATGATCATAAAACTGTTAGGTTGGCTGTACAAGGCCAAAGGGAGTCAGTAAGCTGATGCTAGCTGCCAACTGAGGCAAGAAGGCTGATGCAGCACAGAGCAGAGAAGCTTGCTGTGTCCTAACACTAAGGATAACTTAAATTAATGTCTGCCTTTTCACACTGGAAACATCTAGAAGTGTTCCTACTGGCAATTACAGATAAAAGACAGTTCTGCAATTGCTCCTCCATGCTTCTCAGTTGTTATACATAAATGCCCAGCTGAGGCTGCTATCTTAGTGAATTAGTGAGGAGGGGGTTTCCGTGCTCAATGACATCAAATATCAGTGTGTCTTTGGCAGGCTGAGCTGAGTTTGAAAGCCTTATAATCTAACTGTGCTTATCCTTGGCCGCTAGCCGATTGCTGTGTTGGGGAAGGGGTGTAGGAGATGGATTTACTTTCCCTGCACTAAACAGCATCTTGCTGTTTGACAGGACTTTTTTTTTTTTTAAGATGATGTGTTTATCTTACTAGGCCTTTTAAAAAAGTTCAGTCTGTGAAAGAGGAGAGAGGCAGAATGTCAGAAATTCCAGCAAGAGATGAAGTATTTCCAGCAGTAACTTTGTCTCACTGTAATTAAGTGCTAGTATTTTTTTAAAGAAATGCTTTATGAAGGTCTAGGGCAAAAATCTTAAGCCTTTTAGGCTCAGAATTCTGTAATGGGACTGGAGTGCTGTGGGAATGTCACAGAGACTTCCTATAGATCTCTTAAGAGCCTGGAGACAGTCTGTGTATGAGATTTTCTTGACTGTACATGATGTTCAGCTACTATTTCCATTTATTTAATAACGATGTTAGTCTTTCAAGTCTGGTGTGCTAAGTTGCACCAATTAAATGATTTTTCTGCTTTTTGTCCATGAGGTTCTAGTAAAGCTCACTTGGGATTGAGACAGTTAAATCCATTTACCTTTCCCATCATTTACATAATTGGCAGACATTGGGGGAAAAAAAAAGTAAAACTTACTGACATTTATAGTTAAATGAAAGCTTGCATAGTCTTACAAGGCTAAGAGGGGCTGAATATTTGCTATTTCATTTTAATATATACAAAATTAGCTTTTGTTTCTTTGTACTTGTTCTTACTCGATTTGGATCAAAGCTCTCAAACACTTTGCCTGGAAGGAGTAAAGAATTTACCATCGCCTCCTTGAAAGAATCTGTCTTGGCTGGCATGAATTTAAGAATATGATCTAACACATAACTCAATTGATGGGATTTCTTTTCAAGAATTGTTTGTTTAATCCTTCTTTTTTCATGACCTATAATAAAAATGGATCCTCTAGTGGTAAAAAGTGCATTTTCAGATGTCACATGTGACTAATATAGTTATTAGTGCATATATTTACATACATTTTGTGCTGGTCCATCAATCATGTAAATTCACTAAAGACACTGAAACAGTGTTGAATGAATGCTTCATACTCTGTTTTTCCAACTCTGCAAAGTTGGTGGTATGTTCTGCATTATCTTTGCTCTGTTGTGGCTTAATGAGATTTTTAAAAAGCTTAATGAAAGCTATCATGCATTTCTTCAGTGAGTAATATTTGTAACAGTTTTGGCTTGTGTTTTTATTAAAGATCTTGAACAAAAATAGGAGTATGCTGATGAAATTTACTTTTTCACAAAGCTGGGAGGCATTTACATAAAAACCCATGTATTTAGAGTATATCAGGAATATTTATGGTAAGCTGAGGGCTCATTAATTGGAAATAGTATCTAACATGGAAAGACTTGACTATATGGCATGTGTCACTGTTATTGCCCACCATGGAAAAGGCAGAAGTCCTCAAATGTATTCCATGAGGTATTTCCAGTAAGGATAGGAAGGTAGATGTCATTTTAAAACATACTGATCAAGTCTCATTTGAATATAATCTACCTTATCAAATTGAAGCTATTGCAGAGAGGGGTAAATGGGAGAATAGAAAACCTGCTTCACAAGAGAAGACAAAAAGATGGCTCTCTATAAATACTGTAATTTCTTTCAATTTGAAAGTTAGGAGAAACATTTCTATCAGCCAGGAATTGAGCTTTTCAAACATTTCTACAAATACAAAAAATAGAGGCAAGTTTTTGATGCTCACTGTACGCTGTACACACAAATGTCTAAGCCCTCTCTTAAACCTGTCTGTATTTAAAATGGGGCTCAGTTCAGTGGTACATGGGAAGATATGACTTGACCTGAGTGTTAGGGGTGTGAATCTAAAGATTCAGGATTTCTTACAATTTCTGTATTTGTCCAGATGATTAACCTCACTGTGAAGGGTAAAGAATCAGTTTGGGAAGTTCAAATGACTTAAGTTTTTCACACGCATGATTGGCCAATGGACTGTGGCTTTTCAGAATTTATTTTCACTAAATTCTGGGAATATTTGGAATCAAATATTAGCAAGAAAAATTTACGCCATGCTTCTCTATTTTTCACATACTTTAGAAAAGTTTTTGCATCTTCTGAATTCTGGAGGCTACTAAAATTCTGCCTTGAAGCAATCTGCTGATGTCAGTGCAAATTTGATTTTAATTATATGAAGTTTTAGCTTTCAGAACCCTGCAGGATAAATATCATAAATAAAGGAATTTATGCACATATTAAATGCACGTTGTAGGGGAAAAAAACTCTCCATGGACTGCCACATGCCTCTTTCCTTTGGAGCTTGCCTCTTAATGTGAACACCTTTACCATACAGCAATAGGCACTAAAATTACCCATTAAAAAATGTGATATCACTCTCAGGAATAAACATATAGCATGCACTGTGGTTCTAGGTTCATATTTCCAAACTCACAAAATCTTGTCAGCATTCTTCATCTTTTATACACAGTTAAAAATTTGATATCAAATATACACTAAAAATTTATTTATGTTGTGTGTGGGGGAAGAAATACCACATAGCAAAGCAAACATTCGAAGTTTTACTCATTATGTTTCTTTGCCAATTGCTGTTTTCCTGCATGTCAAAGGAGTTCACCTGTATTCCTCAAATGTCCCATCACAGACTATATTTAAAAATAGTACTGTCCTTAAAAAATATTCTGTGGTAAAATAAATGCTGCCAAATTATGTAGTATCCCTTAAGATTTTTTAAACTTCTCCATCAAGCTTTATGTCAAATTTGTGTTACATTAGTACAGAACGGCAATGTGCATTTAATCATATTCATATAAAACTGTGTGTTTTGGGGACAGGTTTGGGGGATATCCCTTGGAATCCTGCATTTCCTTCTTTAATCCAATGTGGTGGATTTTTTCCATGCCCCCTACAATCATGAGGAACACTGCTGTTGCTGTAAAACTGAAGGTTGGGGAAAGGGAGGTATAGATTTCACCAAACAAGAGAATGTAAGGGTATATGTGTTTTGTCTTAAATCCAGCAGGGTTCTTGGAGTAGCAAGAAGCAGAATTCCTGAGAAGAATTAATTAGGTACAACTGGGGCATGTTTAGGCTCAAAACCTCAAATATATACTACCCTTGCATTTGGTGACAAAGGCAAGCTATATGTTCTGCAGCAGCCAGACCAAGCAAGTCCTGGAAGCGTCAACAACAAAAATTATTTTGTTTTGTCCTCTTGTTTTCTTTTTGAAGCTAGGTATCTAGATGTATGAGGAATGTGCTTGTGTAAGCTTGTGGGGCGTGTTCTTTTGACTGAATTAGTAAAATAAACCTAGGCACTGTAGAAAGGGTGTGTTGCTGAGTTTTTGTTTTGACCTGGGCCTCTGACAGAGTTTCTCTCTATCTGCGAAGTCCTTGGCTTTGCCACACACACCCTTCAAAGGACAAATAATGTCTTTGTGGTTTCCATATGTGTTAGGTGGTCTCTCTTCAGAGCTTTCCAGTGCCTCCCCTCAAATGAATGGAGATGGTTAGCAGAGGCCTTGTGGATTAACTTTTCTCTGGGATCTATTTCCTCTCCTCAGTATTGCCAGCCCTCATTGGCCTAAATTTAGAGGAAAGTACTGGGCCCAACATACTCACTTAAGTTTTCCAGCTGCAATAGGCAAGGAATCTGTTTCTTATTTTGGAACTATGCTTGCAGACCCAGTCTTCAAAGAGGACTCAACATGGTCATATTGGGCCATAACCAAGAATTTAGGAGAGTGATACCTATGTATTTATAAAATTATTTATGTACAAAATCTAACCTAGGAAGATTTTTTTTCCAATTTTGTAACCCCAAACTGGTGAGACTCCAGAAAATTTAATTGTGTATGAGCCTCAAGCCTCACAGAGGTCAGATAATGTGTACGCTCACAATTTTGTTTATTTTTAATCACCATAAAACTTTTTACATTTTGTTAGTGATTTCAAAAGACATCTTGAAAGAGAGGATTTAAAACCCAAGGGCAACATTTATTATTTAGGGACATCCTCCCTGCTGCGAAGAAGAATTTAACCTTGATCTTGCTCAAATGAGACATTTTTACTTCAGTTAAAATTCACAATCCAACTTCTCATGTGTTTCATATTTGTTATTTTTTAAGGATGTTCAAGATCAATAAAATATACGGAGCAGGAATTGAAGTAGAAAACATTTTGAAAATGTCTTAATACCCCACCAGCATATAAAAGGTTAGACATTTTGAAATATTTATCATATATCAGTTGCCCATGGGAAAAATAGGAACCTTTCGGTGAAAAACATTTGAGGAAAAATTAGTGTTTTCATTATTACATTAAAGTAGGAATTGAACTATTAGAAAAATAATCTCTCTGTTTTGGGTTTTGAATGTTTCTGAAATTAAGACTGGGGGTGATTTGAGTTAAATCAGTTTCTGAAAATTAAATAAATCCTTCATAATTTGAGAAAGAATAGGGAAAAAAAAGTGACAATATATATGCGTGTATGTGTGTGTGTCTATATATAGAATCAAATATGAATAGGGAATCCATATTGAAAAATGTATCTTCTCCTTTTTTCAAGTATTATATCTTATGTATTCGGCTTACCCAGTTAGTCTGAGAAATTCCTGATTCCATCAACTTCTTGGAAGAGTTGTAGTAGCACAAGTATATTTTAAGCAGCTGGTTATAGGAAGTGGACTTTAAAATGTTCATGCTTATCTTGGCAGATAACCATATGCTTTGGCTTTAATTTGAGATCAGCTGATACTCAATTCTTTGCAATATTTAAGAAAAACCTGAACTATAAATAGTTACATTTATTTCATATCTCTTTTTTTATAATACAAAATAATAATTTACTGGTGGCTGTTACAACGACATTTTCCGAGTTGCTTTTGTTTTCTGCAATGTATCAATAAATGTTGTAAAGCATTGATCTTACTACCAATTACTAACAATTCAAGGGAAAGTTTTGATGCAATAAACTCCTTTCTTACAACAGTCTATGAATGTCTAATTGACTGAGAGCTACTGCATCTGAAATACTGTTTGATTCAAAGTTTTCTTCTGTAAAGGTCATGAATAAACTAATTTGTCTTAGTTTTGAGGGAATACATGAACTGCAAGAACCCCATAAAATAATATTTTCCTTTCTCTCTCTTTTTTTTTTTTTTTTTTTTCCCCCCCTGGAGAACGTTTCCAACCCCAGTCCCTTACCCTGCAAAGAAAAGCATTTGCTCACTGCATCTGACCAAGAAAGTAAAATTCAATGGATGTGAACAGTGATTTTTGTTCTCTTAAAGCTGGTTTTATAAGGTAGAAGGTCTAGTTGTTGAATTTTTGGGCTGCTCAGGTATGGCTTATGTTGTGTGGAGAAAAACATGAGCAATATTTATGGAAGAAGATATCAGATAGTGATTTACTTAGCAAATTATTATCTGCAATTTGTTTCTTCTGTTTATGATCTATTTAATTAGCCTTCATGAAGGAAGAAAACCATCCAAACCACAAAAGAAATCTGTTTAATTAAAATAATATGTTTATAAATAGATTCTCCCCACAATAATTTTAATAGAAGTTTTTCAGCTTTGGCTGAAATGAAGGGGAAAATATTTTCATGAAGTGTTATTTAAATATCTATTGCTGCAAATTTACATGACATGAGGTCAAATTAAAATCCAGTAATTTTTTTTCTGAGTCAGAATTAGTTTTCAGTAATAATATTTATCCTAAATCTACTAGCCAATTATTACGGTTTTGAGAACAATTTTTCCCTATTTGTTAAAGATTATCTTTCCTTTTTGATCTTTCATACAATGCAAATCTACTCCCAAACAAAAGAAAAATTATACATCTTGCAAAAACATACACATACTTCTATTTGTAGGAAGCCCATCTTGTCTTTAGGCACATACAGAAGTCTTTTTCAGGCTGGCCTAAGAAAGACTGTCATCCTTCAAATCTGCAATTTTCTTCTCTAAATTCATAGTTACAGTAAACATTGTTAGTTGTAACAAAGTTTCATTCTTTGCAGTTTTGTAGGCTGGAGGGTAAACTTCAGACAGCATTATGTTTTGCTTAGTTACTCTCCGTTTGTCCTCTTATCAGCAATACTTATTGAATTAAATGTATTTTAAAAAATATTCTATATTGAGGATGATCTGTTCTGGAAAAATTTTCTCTTGTGATCCTTGTCACAATGTGTATGCTGGTCTGTTGTTTGTCTCAGGCAACAGAATTAGTTCTGAAGATGTATACTTCTTTAACTTCATCACCTTAAACTTGCTGCTTTGACCATACTATGTACCAGTAAAGGATCTAATAAAATTTGCCTGAAGAATGCATTAAAATATTTTGTGGTAAAGAAGGTGATAAATTCAAAATGGCTGCTGATTTTAGGATTTTATTCTTTTATTTGAAGTAAAAATTATTGTATATACTTTTTTTTTTCTGAATGATTGTAAAATTGTTATTGAGATGCAACTGATTTTGGAGAAAATTATCCAGTTACACACTGATGCCAAAATCACCTTCTAATATCTTCACACAGCTTGAATTATGAAAATCTTTATCTGCTTTTCACATATAGTGTCTTTTCCATGATGTTGCCTCGCTGACCTTCACTGGCATTTCTTCCTTTTCTGATGATTGTCATTAGGATATTGAAAATTAGGTCTTGTTGTAAATTAGTAAAGAAAAATAGTTTCTGTTGTTTATCCTTCAAAAGATAATCTTAGTCTATCTATCTGAATCTCTGACAAAAAACATAAGCAGCATTAGTGATATACCCCTTAGCACCTTGAAACATTACATTGTCTCATTGGTTAGTTCTGAAACTATTATTAGACACCTTTTATCAAAATTTCCAGTGAAGATTTCTTCCCCTTAAAAATTCTGAAAATACTTTTGGTGGTAATTTTTAAACGGATTGCATATTTCAGACACCTCCATGGTATTGAAAAGGGAATCTATTGCAATGCTCACGGTAGGTGGCTAGATGGGAAAGTGGTTACCAGTAAAATCTTAGCCCTGTATATTGCAACATAGTCTGAAAATATCCAAAATACCCACCCTTATTCTCTCTCAAAAATATTTTTTCATGGAGATATTTACACTACTTAATGTTAGAATTCTCTAAATTTGGTGCCTGAATTTGAATCATAGGATCTCTTCCATAGTCAGTGGGCCATGCTAGAGGCAGCACTGGGTAAAATACAGTATTTCTTCAACTTGCAAGACACTTTTTTAAATTTAGAAATGAAAAATTAATTTTAAAAGGAACTTCTATACCTAATAATGTTCAGTGTGAAAAATAATCACCTTTCTGTTGGATTTTGAAAAAATTAATTGCAGTTGGAGAGGGTATGTAAAAATTCATCCTTTCCCAGGACTTCCATTTTTCCACAGACTGTGGAAAAGATGAAGATGAATTACACTAGATTTTAAACTGCCAAAGAAATCTGGGGACTAAACTTAAAAGAACTAGATTTGCAAATAATTGGAAGATGGGATTTTTAGTTTTAACCAAGCCTATGGAAAGTTACGAACCCAACAATGGCTCTTTTTTTTTTTTTTAAGGTAGTATTTACTTAGGTTATGGAGCAAAGCTTTGTCAACAATAACCTCTTTTTGCACACACTAGTCCTTCCAGTACTGTGGCGCTTTGTCAGCACCGTGGCACTTTCTCAGGCTGTATCTGTATCCATAAACTGAAGGTTTTTGGTTTTGTTTTTAAATAGAGATCAGTTTCCAACTCTTATGGTAGATTAAGTCATAATACTGCCTGACAAATAATGGGTATGGTAGAACAAGGGACCTATTTGGTACATGAGCAGGAATAAAAAGGTGGCAAGCAGACAAACTGTATGTAAGGCTTATTGCTGAAGCAATACAGCTGAAGCAATGCTGTCTTGTTGAAATACTTCTTTAATAACTGTAAAATCTTTAAGCTAAGTAGATGTTTTTGCTATTTTAATTGCAATGTCAGGTAACTGATTTAGAATACCATGGACAAAAATCACTTAGAATTTCATTCACCTTTCATCCACTCTATGATAGTATGGTTATTTGCTGCAGATGACCTTAGGTAAAGAGTTTTCTGTGATGGATCTCAGTTGTATTTTTTTTTTTTTAATGTTGGCTAACCAACATCAGATGTGGCTCTTCTGTCATTGTCTGTGGGTTATCATTGTCTAGGAATTGAAAATAGATGTAGGTAGTCTTTGGTAGTCTTTACTGAGAGGTTGAAGTATTGTGGAAGTTAAAATGATGTTTTAATTGTTAAGGGAAGGTTGAGGCTAGTAGCTCTCATTTTGTCCTGTTCTTTATGCAACAAAAGGAAAAATGGCATAACTTGTTTTAATGAAGATTTTTCCAGTACAAAGTTTCTTCTTTGGCAATTGTAAAAGATTTAAAGTTATAATGTGCATGTTACAGGGTGTTTCTGTCCTTTATGAATGTTAGTGTATATGAAATATTTAGTTATTGTTATTTTTGGAGCAAGACAAAATTCAGTCATATTTTGTTTTACTTCTGTGTTTCAATGTAATGATTTTTCTTATTATTACTATTTTCTATTAGTAAGGTTCTCAACAGTTTGCATAATGAATGAGGTGCAGTGACTTGTGTTCAATACCCAACTCCAGCTGGTACTTATATACTACATTTATGCAACACATGTACAAAAAACCTTATATACTCACTTGGAGGATAGGTATTTATGAATTATGTTAGGGGGAAGACATATATTCTGGTCCTTTTATCCCATGTTATCCTGGAGTCCTCCTGCCAGAATGTGAGTGTGAGGTTGGGAGTGCCTGGAGAAAGCAACCAGGAGGTGTTGAGGAAGCCTAAACTCAGAACAGTTTGTCCCCCCTAAATTGTATCATATTTCACAGGTTATCTTTCATTCTGTGTTACTTCTGTTCTAGACTGTGGAAATGCCTCCATCAGACCTTCATCCTCAGGAAAATTTGTCTGTTTTCTGGTTTTCAGATGGCAAATCAGCAGCCAACAACAACACTGAACCTCATATATCTGAGTATTAACTTCTTACTCTGACAGGAAGATTTAAGAAAAAATAATCTTATGATTTAATAGACTGTGCTTAAAAAAAAAAAAAAATTAACCAAAACACTAGAAATGTGTTCTGAATAAAGTTACAAAGTTTTCTTGACAACAATAACAACAGCAACAGAATTAAAACCGCACAGTTGACAGCTCTTGCCTAATCACGCATGCTGTCAGACAGGAAGTTGGCCTGAATTCTAACTAGAGGCTTTACTAAGCCATGCAAAATATAAATCTGGAAACTTGGAACAAAATTTCCAGAATATTCACAAACCTCTGAAGTTCTTGTGAAAATTTCAAAGTGCACAAAATTAGCAGTTTAGGCTGAGCATACCTTTGATAATTTCATTTAATTTGCCTTTTGCACATGAACATGGCACGATTCTTGGCAAGGGACAAGTATACAGGAAAGAAGTGGGCTGGGGAAAAGCTTGCCAAGAAGACAAGTGGCAACATGGCTTGCAAGTCAGGGTGCTTACAGCTTATACAAGGCTGGAAGAAAGCACTTGGAAAGAAACAAGGTGATTGTGGCAGAGGTAGATACACAGTGGCAGGCAGACTTGGATATGCAATAGTTTTCCAAACACAACAATTGTATTAAGTACATCTTAACAGTAATAGACATCTTATCCAGTCATGCCTGGGCCATGGCAAAAGGCAAACCAGGGGCCCGTTAGCAAGGGGTGCAAGCCTCAGAAATTACAGACAGACTGTGGAAAAAATTTTTAAAGCAGCCTTTAAACAAGCTTTTAAAGCAGTGTAATGTTCACCATTTTGTTACTAATAATGAAGTAAAAACCTTTGTCATAGAGCATTTTAACAGGATGCTCAAAACCAAGATGTGGAGATATTTTACAGCACACACTGATGTGTTGTCAGAGTTTATAAAGAGCTATAACCATAGCTTCTGCAGAACTATCAGAGCCAGGCTTGTGGACGTGAACACTTCAAACTGTGCAAGGGTTTGGAAAACCATATATGGGGCTATGTTTAAAATTAAAGAATTTGCACCTCTGCTTAAAAAGGGAAACCATGCAGGCTGTCTAGAACAAAAGAGGGATTTGGGAAATGTTATGAGCACGTGTTCAAAGACGAAATTTTCATAGTAGCTGAAATTGTGAGAAGGGGACAGATACTGCTGAATAGGCTATGATCACGAAGCAATAGAGGGGACATTTTACCCTAAAGAACTGTAAAAAGTTAATCCCAATAGGGACAGGATCTACAAAACTGAGATCATCATTGCAAAAGGGAAAGGAAGAAACAACTGCTAGTTACTTGGCATTGCTGGCCCCAGAAATTTTAACAGTTGGAAGCAGTAGTTGGATAGAAGGGGGGGAAAAGACGGAAGGTAGATGGGGGCTTCTACATCACGCTGCCCAGCAATGCCAGAGCCAGAATGTGTCCACAAAACACCAGCTTGAGCTTTACCATACAACTGGTGAGGCCCTTGTAGCTCTCTGGGATGTGGGAGGTGGGGCTGGTGGAAATACAGTACCCTGACAGCTGGAGTAACAAAATTTCCTGGTTGCTGACATGACTGCTGGCTCATATGCTGAACGCTTTCATGCCCACTCAGTCCACTGAATATTTAGCGTTAGCTGTAAGTAATGCCTCAGCATGCCTCAAACGCAAGCCAGGCATCACTAGCACTTTCTTAACAAACAGCAGGGCAAGGTAGCTTGTAGACTCGTGCTGCTGAGCAGCTCCTTTAACAAAAGCTGTCTTTGCTGCTTGTCAGCTTAATTTTTACATCCATGTTGTCCAAAAAAATCTTGTCTTGAAAGAACAGATTGCTGTGGAGGGGTCCCAGTAGTTCAGTCCGCCTACTGTGGGCTGTCAGATCCAAGCGTTGCCTAAACCCCTCATTACCCGTACCATCCAGCACAACTGCTTCCTGCTGCCTGATTGGGTCTTTGTAGAACAGCCCCATGGATAAGTGTGTGGACAGCATGTCATGGCTGTAGTTGAGAAGCAACTCAGGGAAGGTGCATAGGGGTAGCAGTTGTTGCTCTGGCTTACCAGTTGATCCCCCAGCATAATATCCATCTGGCTGAAAATAGGGGCCAGCAGGTAATTCATGAGGCCCACAGCCTCACCAGCTCTGAGGTTGGACCTGTCAGCTTTTACAGTCTTGCAGAGTATTGTTCATATCTATGTAATCTTCACCATTCCCAGCTATGAAAAAGTCCAGAGGTGCAGACTCTACAATAGTGGAAAGTGGAGGCACCTCAATAAACAGGGTTTTCTCAATGCTGGTCTGCGTTGAGGACACTTCAAACAAATCCAGCTTGTGTTTGGTACATTCTCCTGAGCAGCCATGAACCAAAGCCATCCCCTTAAAAATATATTTCCTTTTTCTAGAGGTAGAAAGGGACCTCTTTCTCTGGTTTTCTGTCTCTTTTGCACTGTTTGGCCTGGCTTGTTATTCTTTTTCTTCTTGTCCTGGTCGGACTGTTGTCTGATGCCCAATCTTGCTTTTTCATTTTAAAGGGCTGGGGTGGACATTTCCTCTGGGGGCATGACACAGCTCTCTTTCTTTTAAGGCTTTTTCTTTGAATATAAGCAAGTCCTGAACCCTCCTGATTTGAGGGTGTTTCCAAGGTTGACAACCTTGAAAACATGTCCAAACATGTTTTTTGCAATATCTTGAGTGGTGCTTCTAGTACGTGGCTTAACAATTTCCAAACACCTCTTCAAAAGCACCTTTCTAAACAGGATATGGAACATATCTCTGACATCCACACCATGCACCACAGGAACACCTTGAAAACCAGGGAGCCTATTGCTGGCTTGGGCTCTGTAATAATTCACATACAATGAATCACAAAAGTATGAAAACTTTTAAAAGCATACCTTTCCACGTTTCAAAAGCACAAGAGCAGGCAATCCCTACATTGTGTTGTAACTCAAGCAAGAGGGGTAGAAGACTGGCTTGGCTGATGTTGTGGTTTAACCCCAGCCGGAAGCTAAGCACCACACAGCCGCTCGCTCACTGCCCCGCAGTGGGAAGGGGGAGAGAATCAGAAGAGTAAAAGTGAGAAAACTAGTGCATTGAGATAAAGACAGTTTAATAAGTAAAGCAAAAGCTGCACATGCAAGCAAAGCAAAACAAGCAATTTATTCACTACTTCCCATCAGCAGGCAGGTGTTCAGCCATCTCCAGGAAAGCAGGGCTCCATCATGCGTAACGATTACTTGGGAGGACAAAATGCTGTAACTCCAAACGTCCCCCCTTTCCTTCTTCTTCCCCCACCTTTATATGCTGAGCATGACGTCATATGGTATGGAATATCCCTTTGTTCAGTTGGGGTCAGCTGTCCCAGCTGTGTCCCCTCCCAACTTCTTGTGCACCCCCAGCCTACTCGCTGGTGGGGTGGTGTGAGAAGCAGAAAAGGCCTTGACTCTGTGTAAGCACTGCTCAGTGACGAAAACATCCCTGTGTTATCAATACTGTTTTCAGCACAAATCCAAAACATATCCCCATAGTAACTACTATGAAGAAAATTAACTCTATCCCAGCCAAAACCAGCACAGGGAACTCCTCATGGAGCTCCGGATGAAAAAGAAATTGTATGATCTCTGGAAGCAAGGTCAGGCTTCGCAGGAAGATTACAGAGATCTGTTTCGCATATGCAAGGAGAAGACACGAAAGGCCAAAGCTCAATTAGAGTTGAAACTGGCCAGTGTTGTGTCAGACAACAAGAAAGGCTTTTTTAAAGCAAGAGGAGGTCTAAAGAAAACATTGGACCAATACTTCTTGAAGATGGTTACCTGAGAAATAAGGATGAAGAAAAAGCAGAGGCATTCAATGCTTTTTTTGCCTCAGTCTTTAATAATACTGATAGACCTTGGGCTGCCTCGTCCCCTGAATTGGAAGACCACAAATGTGGGAACAGTGACTTTCCAATTGTGGACACTGAAATTGTAAGGGGCCAGCTGTATCAGCTGAATGTTCACAAGTCCATAGGGCCTGATGGGATTAATCCCAGAGTGCTGAAGGAGGTAGAGGATGTTATGGCAGGTCCCCTCTCAATCATCTACCAAAGGTTTTGGGAGTCTGTAGAGATCCCCACTGACTGGAAGCTAGCCAATGTTATGCCAATTTACAAGCAGGGTGTGAGGGAAGACCCAGGAAACTACAGACCTGTTAGTCTAACCTCAGTTCCTGGAAAAATTTTGGAGAAAAACATGCTGGGTGCTATTGAAAGACATTTAAAGAACAATCATCAGGCACAGTCAACATGGGTTCACAAAAGGGAAAGTCCTGTCTAACTAATTTGATACCCTTCTATGATGAGGTCACCTGCCTGCTGGATGAAGGGAAGGTGGTGGATGTAGTTCCTCTGGATTTTAGTGAAGCTTTTGATACTGTCCCTCCCAGTATCCTTCTGGACAAGTTGTCCAACTGTAAGATGAGCAGTAGATGGTGCTCTGGGTGAGGAACTGGCTGAAGGGCAGAGCTCAAAGGGTTGTAGTCAGTGGGGATACATCTGGCTGGTGATCTGGGTGCAGGAGTTAAATGCACCCTTAGAAAGCACCTTAGGGAGGTGCTGTTGACTTTCTCAAGGGACAAGAGGCCTTGCAGAAAGATCTAGTTAGATTGGAGCATTGGGCAATCATTAATGGCATGAAATCGAACATGAACATTATGCCAGATTCTGCCCCTGGAATGGAGTAATGCCGGACACAAGTATAAACTGGAGTGGCTCTCCTGAGGTAACACCAGGAAGTGGAATGGTGTGAACACGACGAGTCTTTTTTCATCCATACAGAACCTGCTGTTGAACATCTGAAAGATACTTGACAGACATTTAACTCACTGAGCCTCAGCAGGCCTCATCTAATACACAGGTTATATTGTCTCCATTTTACGGCAGAGTGAATAAATTTCAGGGACAATCTGTCCTGAATGTTGTATAATTTCTGGTGCATTCCTCAGCTTCCTTTTTTGGTTTCTTTTTGCTTTTCCTTTGTTCTTTTCCCTTTCCCTTTCCCCCTTTTTCTCCTCCCTCTCCCCCCCTCCTTTTTCTTCCCCTTCGCTCTTTTCCCCTTTCCCCCTCTTTCCCCTTCCCCTTCCTTTGCCCCTTTCATTTTTCCTTCTGCATTAATTTAAGGTGTAGGCCTATGAATGATTCTGGATAATGTTCCCAAACTAGCCATGTTTGCAATTGGTGGGCCTTTAATGAAATAGAGGAATGACTACAAGCTTCACTGCTGCAGAAAGAAACTGAAAACTAAAATTTCCCCTCTATTTGATGAGGCTTTTTATATCATGATTATGCAATGTTGGGCTCTCAATTCGCATTCAGTTATTTGAAAACAGTTGTCCAATTTAACAACAGCAACAAAAAAAGATAAATGCTAGAGCAGTTTCCACTGAAATTAGTCAAGCTAACGGATACATTTGAAAATCAGACTTTTTAGGAAGGCACAAAAGAAGATTTTTGAACTTAATTGGTTGCAAAAAGCAACAGACATTATAGAGATTATACATATAAAAAATCACTTAGTGGGGAATATCCAATACAAACACCTTTCTTCCCTTATAAAAATTACAGAGATTGTTTTAAAGGTTATATCTCTGATATATTTTTAATTTGAGCTACTGTTCAGGAACTCTTACAGAATATATGTTTATAATTTTCTAAAACCTCACAATGTGTGGAGTAGGCAGTCCCAAAACAAAACAGCTCTGTATGCATAGTGAGGTAGTAAACTTAATTCTCAGTTCACTACTTTGCCTAGGAATTAAATATTAGCAGTTTACAATTGATAGGGATGTTAAAAAATGAGTAGTGTTGCTTTTACTATATTCTGATTGCTCACCTTCTGAATAGAAAGGAATCTCCATTGTAATATTCATTCCAACGCTTCTTATGTTTTATTTGTCTTTTCATTCGTTGGATTACTTGACTGTTCTTGTTGAATATACAATGATGTATGACTTTTTGAGGGCTGTGGTTTGGTGTTCATTCTAATATTTCCTTAACAAAATGTGTAGTGAGGTATTTTAAAAAGCATATTTGATTCCTAAATACAAAATGACTTGAGAAAAATTTAGTGAAAGGTATTAACATTGAAAGAATACATTTTATTTAAGTGGCTATATTATTTTCTTACAAAGAATTGGCACTAAATGTATTTAACTCCATATTGAACACAATTTCATCAACAGGATATTAGAAGCAGATTTGACCTTCTGACCCACTTTGTAAACAGATGGTCTTAGCCAGGAGTATCAGCATGTGTCTAAATGATATCACGTGGTTTGCAACACCCCTGGGAAGGAAAGCATTACCTTGCCGTGTTGCAGCTATGTAACCCTATAGCCCCAAAGTCTGAAACAGCGACACAAAGATTCTATAGCATATTCAGTCTATTCATCAGTGAGCTACCATGTGTATGCTGTAAGGATGTTGAAAGGCCTGCAATTGGTCCATCAAAAGCAGCCTGCAGCTTAATTTTTTAGTAGTCCACTATACTAGGATGCAGACGGGTACTTAGAGCTGTATGAAATGTAGAGCACAAAGTGTGGAGCATCCCACAGCAGTGAATTCTGTTTCTTCAGCCTTCATGTGCTATACGTATGTGGAATTTACAAGGTACAAGAATAAAAGTTTGCAACATCTGAATTTATATTGTATCAAAAAAAGTGTTTATGAGCCTTTCAAGCAAATGTATTATGCGTCCGGATGTGTCAGTATAACTGCATTGACTTCAGTTATTTCAGAATTATTTCAGTATGATCAAAATCTCTCTTCACCCTCACCTACCTTCTCTCATTTTCAGATGTGAGATTGGCATTTGGAAAGGTGCTATTAAAGGCACAGCTCAGAGCTGCACTTTGAAAAATATAGATATTACTTTCCATCTACAAGTTGCATTTCATATTTTCTATGAAAAATCTATTTACTACTTGAATCTAGGTAAGATTAACTGGCAACTATAAACAAAACTTGTGTCAATCATGCTTTTCCAAGTAGCTTCTATGGTGATTCTTTATATTATCATGGGCTTTGGTAACACAGTTGGGGTTTTAGTGGTTCACAGATAACTCTTCAGTTAAAACATACCAGGCATTTTGGGAAGCAATTTCCAATACCAGGTGTTGGGAGAAAGCAACCTGGTTTCACACATTTACCCTTTAAATGATATGTCTTGATCTTCCTACTTTTCCAACATACTAAACAGTGGCCTTATTTCCAGAAAGATATTTGATGTAGAACACATATAATCTCTTAAATAACTGTTTTAAAATATGGACCTCCCTTCCCTCTTGTGTGTTTTCTTTAAGAACTGATTCTGGGGATGACGTGGACTGTGCCTCAAAGGCTTCTCAATAAAAGTAGCTGGCCATCCAAGAGAAAAAGAACAGGTAGAGTGCTGGCTTTATTGTTTTTCTTCACGATACCAATTAGCTTACAGTATTTGATATGGTGCACATATGAAATGGCATACATTAAATGAATTACTCCCTCTAGCTAGTGCAGATATGGATCCCTGCTCTAGGGCCATGGTCCACTTTGTGTTGTCCACTGTTAAGGCATGTTGACACAAATCTAGCCCTAAGACAGTAGCCTTTCTTTCTAAGCCTTTCCCACCTTATTGATCTTCTTTGGCGTTTTATTCTGGCTTTTAAAATTTCAAACTTCTTAGCAGCCATCTTGAAATCTCCTGTATTCTTAGAAGAACAATTCTAACATCTTCAGCTTTTTAAGATTTGTAGGGTTTTTTTTAACTTCTTCCTGAGAAAATATGATAGAGTTTTTTAAACTCAGGTTCTCAGAAGCTTGTAGAGAAATGGTTGTCATCTGTCTTTATAAACACAAATATTACTGTACTGCATTTATGATGACAGCTTCATAAAATCAGGTATTCAGTTAAAAGATTGGGGTAAGATGATACCCTCAGTTTCATTTTTTTTCAGAATGTAGTGTAGTGTTCAGTTTAGTTTTGCAAATCTTTTCTGATCTGTGGAACTGACACTGGACTAAATGAGCAGAAGCTGGCAGAGGATGTTCTTCTGGGCCTGTCTTCCATTAGGAAGTCTGTAAGGCTGTTCTGAATTACAAGTGGGATGATGGTTTTTTTTTCACTTACAAGCTTAGAAGAAAGGTAGTTTTTCTTATGAAAGAAAGTAAATATAATTCCATTCTAACTGACCTGTGGTTATACATAATCATATTCCATCTAAATGACCTTTCTTTACAGATCTTCGTTTCTCCATTCTAGCTTCTTCTATGTTTGAGTGCTGTTTACTGCTTAATTCCATTCTTTAATCCCATATTCTTTAACACATATATAAGCTTGTTTAACAGAGCACTATACAGAATGTGACTTTCTTGCTTTCATTGGAGGTTTTTATGATGATCTATACAGTGGATCCTGTCATGATCCACTGTCTAGAAGTAAATGTCACTTTCTAGAAGGAAATCAGAGATTAAAATAATGGATTTGCAGGTTTTGTAATCAACCAGATGGATAAAGCATGCATACATGTTCCAAGTGTGACTGCAGAGGGGACCACAGACTTGGTTTCCCCTGCATACTTTTCATATTATTGCAAGCAGGATGTTATTCAGTCAAGGCTGTTTGTACAGGTCAGTAAATTTTCATGCTCAGTCCAACCACTAATTACAGACTTGACAATCATTCTTGGAGTTCTCTAATTTCATTGTTTGATATCTGATTATAAAACAGTATTTGAGAATGAACACAGTGCAATTTAAAATTAATAGTCTGGTGGACTTACAGCGATGTGACATGACTTGATGCTTTGCTAATGGATGTAAGAAAATTCTCTACAGCTTCAAAAGAAAGCAACCACAGCTTAAAAACTCCTGTAGTAATTAAAAATAAACTAAGCTGTTAATGAAACTATAAAACAAGGAATTAATAAAAAAACTATAGCTTACAGAAATTATTGAAATTAAGGACAAGTCATTCCAAAAATTGCAAAAATTCCAATACAGAATTTCATTACATCATAAGTAATTTTTGTGAATTAATTTTGAGTCAAGCCATATTAAATAGCATATTGTACCAAAGAGACATATATTCCCCAACTTTCCCGTACAAGGGGGAATTTATGTTTTTCTCTTGGGAAAAAAGAATGAAGAATAATAGATCAGGTTTCCTAGCTGGACCTGATTTCTGCTCCTACCAACACTTGTATATTTTAGGACTGATACAATAGGAACTAAAAAGTTACTTTTAAAATTAACATTGGAGGATGTGGTTGGAACTGGGTGAATAACTACTAACATTTGTTCTATCCATGTAAATAACAACATGCTGTGACTTGAACGTATCTTTTTTCCTAATTGAGAAGGTAACCATAAGTACAGTGGCACAAGTGTTTCCAAGCTTTTACAAGAGCGAGAAAGTGTGAAGAACTGATATTCTAGAGTTCAACATATAGGGGCATGAGAGCCTAAGAGAAGCCAATAGTCTCCACTTGGAAGACAAGAACAGTTCAGTCTAATGTGCAAAGCAACAATAGCATACTCGTCTTAAAATGAGTTTAACAGGAAAAAGCACCTTTGCATGGGTTAAATACAACGTGCCAAACTGTCTGTCATTTCAAAAGAGAAGCTTATTTTGCACAATGGTTTTTTTTTTACTTATTACATTTTGTATCTCAGTGAAAGAGCTGTACATGGCTCTGTACATTTTCAGTTGTGTGACTGGCTGTTTTTATCAAAACAAGTTCTTGCTTGCCTATGTCTGGATAAGCCATCATATCGCTTATTTGAGCAATATCAATATAAAACTCTTTCAAATATATTATCAATATTAAATATCAATATTATTATGATATTAACATTAGTATGAAATATATGCTATGAATAGCTATCTGTTATTAACATAAATTCCCAGAAACATTAACAGTGGTGAAATAGGGGATTTTGCAGCATTTCATGTAACTCATACTTTCTTGTATAAAAGGATGGTATTCAGCGAACAAAATACAACTTTTCTATAGCTTGAATCTATGGAATTAATTTACTGCTTACTTGGTTACAAAGAAAATCATTAGAAGTACTTTGATACAGATTAGGTGGAATGGAATGGAAAAACAGTTTGATCTAATTGTAAGATAAGTACATTTTGTTGTTGTTTTGAAGTTTACACTTCATTAAAGAGGGTATTTTAGATTTTAGGAAAACAGTACTTTGGGGGAGAAGAGAAGACTCTGAGCTCCTTAAGGTTGTACTTGAACAGTCTTCTATTTCAGCTTGCAGTTGTACCCGTATTCATACCTTAATTATAGAATTTCCATATGTGTGGTAAATGGAAGTTTTCTTGCTGTCTTTATGGAGGAAATAGGTACATCGAGCATTCTTGAATATTTTTACTCTTTTTTTTTCTCTTTTTTCAACCAAATACTTATTAAATTACTTTTTTTCTTCCAAGATTAACATTGATAGAAAAAATTATACTTAAATACTATTTTTTTCCAAAAATGATTTAAGCTTTGTGTTTTGAAACATAATTCCTGTACTAATCCTGGAAATCCTTACAATGGCAGCAATTGTATTGTACTGTGAGCCAGTAGAGAGCGAAGCATTAGTTTTCTATCTTTTATTGAAAGGCCGCTAAGTGTTCTGTTTACATTCTCCATTTGGCAAATCTAGTTCCCTTCTATGCTGCCTTCACTTTTCGTTGCTATGAGGGAAATCCAGCAGCACAATATTTGGAATGTGTTTTGTCGGGGAAAAAAAAGTTGGATTAGTAATCCTGTTTCTTGCTTGTCAAGGGAAGAATTAAGATCTAATAACTGAATATGTATCATGAAAAATAACTGCAAAACACTGTGCTGAAGTTTTAATCAGTAGGACTTCAGAATTTTGTTCTTTGCTTCTATGCTAACACAATTTTAATTTGTATTCCTTCTGTGCATTTCTGAAGAAAAACAAGGTGTTTGAGAGAGGGGTAGTAGCATACTCCTTTATATGATATTTTTTTGAGGTATAGTGAAGTTAAAATTAATCTAATAAAGCATAGGGGGATTGAAGGTAGTCTTTGGCTTGTCAAGTCCTCTAGTGTAGGGCCATCAAAATGGTTCTAAGTTTGGAATATGTCTGACAGAGCAGTACTGAAAAAAAAGGTGTCACCACAGCCTAGTCCCTAAAACCTGACGATCTGTGATGTTTCCTCAAGACTGTGCTCGTGTAAATATAATTTAAATCAACCACCAGGGTCTGGACATTTGTCAAGAAGGCCTTTGTCTATTAAAGAAAGTAAATCCCCTTTGCTATTCTCAAAGCTGAAATAGAAAGAAAGCCTTTATCCCAACAACAAGCAACGTGAACTTGAGGCACGCGCTGTTTAAATTCTTGAAAGTAAATTTCAAGGTATTCAGTTGAATCCACCAGAACAGAGATTTGCATAGAGCTTTTGTAATTAAAACATCATCTTTTTTCTTTCATTTCAACTTTTAATTAACCTGAAGGCCTTTGTGAATTGATGTCAATTGATCTGATAGAGCTTTTCATTTATCCCCTTATAGTTTCTTACCTTTAGAAGAAAAAAAAACCCGAGGAACTGAAACTGAATCTAGCTAGCAGGACATAATTTCTGAATGAGAGTTACTAAAGAGCTAGCTCTGGGCTAAATTTACAACTTCTGTGTAAATGTAAAGAAACCACATAAACCTCCTATAGATCTGTTTGTTGTAACAACAGTAACCTGAACACCTTAAATTTTATTTTTCAATGGAAGGAATGCTAAAGAAATTAAACAAATGTTGTTCCTGTCTACCAAATTAAATGGTGCTTTTCCGAGAGAAATAGGGAAGGGGTAACCTTTATTTTCCTTCAAGATTTCCTCAGCCATGTGACCAAAATAGAACAGGAACTGGTGTAATAATAACGCAAGGGCTTTTTTTAGCTTTTAGTGGTGCAGCTTGAAGATTCACAAAGTTGTACTTTTCAGTATCTGAAAATGGGCTGCTGGCTCTCTACAGAGAATAAAGGAATACTTATTTTCTCCAGACCTGCTGTGGTTGACACAATTATGACACACTAAAGGAAGCTGATATGCTATTCAAGATCATCTTTAGCCCTCCTGCTAGGGCCTGTAAACTGTTTCCTTTTTCCCTTTAAATGTGCTGTGGTTAGTCAGCAACTTTCCCAGCAAAAATAGATCTTCAAAAAGAATGGGAATAGAGGGGAACAGGAGGCTTCCTGGACAAGCTGAGGGTAACATGTTTAGCAGTGAAAACAAGGATGATGAATGATTGACACAATAATTGCCAAACTTGCATGAGATTGAGGTGGCTAGGGTCAGTAGGTTATTTTTTTTGATAAAATATTTAAGGATTTTGCTTGTTTCTAAATAGAGTTTGGGAAAAATAGAAAAAAAAAAAAAAAAGATAAAGGCCCATGAGCTAGCATAAGTGTTTTCTATCTTGGTCTTTCTTTTCAATAACAGTGATGTCAGAGCTAATATGTTCCCATACATGGACTAGTTATTTTTTATTAATACTGATTCAGAGCAGCATGCAAATGCCACCAAATGATGGAAAACATTATTTCTTTTATCCTTTACTATGTTTCAGAAGCATTTAAAGGCCTCCAATGAAATCAAGATTGTCCTGTACGTAAGCACTCTTAAACCACATTATTGTGAATCAAACCCTGCCCTCAAGAAGTGTTAGCAGAGCCTCAGGTCTCATGTGTCCCAATGCAGTGCCCTAGCAAGGCTGCCTCTAATTATAATGTATACAAGTAGTATTACACTCAATTAAACTTAATTAGAGTTAGCATAATTCACAGCATTCAAAAGAGATTGCATTCTCACTTTATAAAAGCAGGCAAGACAATGGGCATTTTTTAGTTTATTTTTTTAGCTTTGCCAGGATTAGAATGACCTTGACTTTCAGCCAAGAACATTCCAAGTGAGCTAACAGCAGGAAACACATCCACTGTTGAGATCATCTTTGCAATCAGATAACAATTTGTTTCCATTTGTGAAAATCATCCAGCCTCATTTAAGGACAATATTACTGTACAGTATGTTCACAGCATGTTTTAATGTCACAGTGTGAAGGACATGAAAAGAAGTTCAAGAACCAGGATATACCTACTTTAAAAAATGTTATAAAATGGTGCAATACTATTTTTGCAAAATATTATAATGAAATGTCACAGAGTTCATAGTTGTTACTCTAACTTTAAAATCTAACTTTGAGTTTCTTCCATTGTTCCCCACAACTTAACTCCATATTTTTGCCCACTATGTATGGGTGCATGCAGTTCAACCCCATCATACATCTGGAATCAGAAACCATTGTTTGAGAACTCAGTCAAGACATTATCAAACTGCCCAGAAGAGTCATATTTGACTAACTGGAAATCAGAGAAACTGCATTGAAAAACAATTCAGGATACCCGTGCAAAAGAAGCAGTCCTGCTCTTCTGGTAAGTTTTAATTTTGATCCATTTCATCATGGATTGTGCAGACTGGGATCAAGGATATGATGAATGCTAGGGGAGGCACCTTTTTTGCACAGAACTGCCTTAAAGCATGTATGAAAATGTGGCTTTAGCTTAAACTGCTTGAGGACGTGGCTGTGCTTTGGTACCTGGCTGTGAACTGGAGTGACAGAAGTGTAGGTGTATTCTTCTCTGCGTCTTTGCATGGTAGAGTGAGGCAATTTCTTCAACTGTCTCTCCTACATATGCCCATGGATGCCTCTCAGATCCTGTGGATAGATGGAAGGGAGAGAAAGCTATTAGAGTCTCACTAATTTGTGTGAAATGCTTTTCAAGAAAATTACTTGTGATTTTTGGAAGATCAGTCACAGAAATTCTTGGGAAAAAAGGAGCAGAGTTACAGTAGATATAACAAATCAGAGGTTGTGCTACAGGTGGCTTTCCTGTTTTCCAGGATTCTGAACAGAACAGGAAGGCTTTACTTTTAATAGCTTTGAACTCATTCAAATAATGTATATGTCAGAAGACGGAAAGAAAGAGAAATTAGAGACAAAAATGCTATTTCAGTTAGACTTAGCAGGTCACCATGACCTACTCCTTTCTCCCCATCTTCCAAATCTTTGAGTCTTGGGAGTTAAGAGGAAAGCCTTACTTGGATGAATTACGTGGTATTGTGATGAATTATGATGACAGTGACTTGAGACAAAGAAGACTCTTCTCTCTTCCCACGCTTCTTACTCTCTTTGCATTGCTGAATATAAAGATATTTCTTAGGGGGAGAAAGCAACAGCCTTTTTTAGATGATATTGCTGAAGAAGAGGTGAGCTACTAGGTCCCCAAAGACTTCACAAATCAAAGAGGATTTCAGTGCCAGCTGTGGAAGAAGGATTTGGAGGATGCTGGCAAGCCTACTCTTCTACTCTTATTGTGGAATCAGGTACTTTTTAGGGGACTTAAAGCTAGACAGACCACATGCCTTTATGAGTAGGTTTTTATTTCTGAAAAATAAATCTTTCTTAATCTCATAATTGAAGAATTAGTGAGATTTTTATTTCTTTTTTTTTTCTTTCTTTTCGTAGGGCTAATTCTGATTTTACAATGACAGCGATTTAGGACTAATTCTACCACAGTAAAAGGGGCTGTTCCAGTGCAGAAACATTTTCAGGAGTTGATAATCAGTATGTTTAACTGCCTGTTCATCTTCTTTCTTGGGCTCTATGCCTGTCTCTGCCACTGTGTCATTTCCAAAAGAACTTCTTTGCCTCAAGTTAATGTGCATATTATTTAGCTTTTAGGTAGCACTGGGTGTGCTTTAGGGCTAAAGTAACTAATCTATCAAAGTGTGCCAGGTAGAAGTTGCTATATGGCCACAAATTAATTGTAGTAATTATTAAAGGACCCTCAGTAAAACTCATTTTACATTACTAATATTGCACAGTAATGAAAACACTGAATATATTTCCATGAGCTTTTTGTGATGTATTTTGTTCTACATATGGAAATCTCTTTTAGTGAAGTTCAAGCTTTCATCCTACCATGACTCCTGTGCTTTCAAAGTCTTGTATTTGCAGGTACTGAACTTATTTCTACATGGCAGTGTACAGGTCTGATGATTCATTAGAGAATTGGTGGCTTGTCATGGTTTAACCCTAGCCAGCAACTAAACACCACACAGCCGCTCGTTGCTCACCCTCCCCACCCTGGTGGAATGGCAGAGAGAACTGTAAGAGCAAAAGTAAGAAAATTCATGGGTTGAGATAAGAACAGTTTAATAATTGAAATAAAGTAAACTAAAAAGAATGTACGAAGCAAGTGATGCATGATGCAATTGCTCACTACTGCCGACTGATGCCCAGCCAGTCCCCAAGCAGTGATCTCTGCCCCCTGGCCAACTCCCCCCCAGCTTATATACTGAGCATGACATCACATGGTATGGGAAACCCCTTTGGCCAGTTTGGGTCAGCTGTCCTGGCTGTGCTCCCTCCCACCTTCTTGTGCACCTCCTCGCTGGCATGGGAAGCTGAAAAGTCCTTGACTAGTGTAAGCACTACTTAGCAACAACTAAAACATTAGTGTGTTATCAATATTATTCTTGTACTAAATCCAAAACACAGCACTATACCAGCTACTGGGAAGAAAATGAACTCTATCCCAGCCAAAACAAGGACATGGCTGAATATCTGCAAAGGCTACCACTACTGCTATCTCAGTAATTTATCTCAGTAATTTATTTAAAATATCTTAATTTTAAGTGTCACAGGAAAAGTATTTGTCTCCGGGCTATAAAGTGTATACACTAAAATGACTGTTGCAAATCAAACTGCATATTATCCATTTTTGGTTTTCAGACTGTTTTTTCCCCCTGGATACTCACTGCAATATCCTCCTATTCTCTGCATTCTTTTAGGTGTTTAGTTCTGATGTTTCAAGCTCAAAGCTTCTTGTTTGTGTGAGCACAACTGACTGGGCACATGAGTATTTACAGTCTTGGAGCATTCTTATGTTTATCCTCGTGGGTCCCTTTGCTGTTTGCTATTGTGTGACTGAACGCACAATTCTGGCTTCAAAAGTTTCTTTTAGGCCTCTGTAAGTACTGAATAAACTGCCACTATCATGAACCATTTGTGGAATCAATGTTACATTAAAGCTTCTGGCTAACTTTGGTACCCTGTCTGTTTGTTAAATGATGTACTGTGAGTGTTTTATAATCTTACTAAAATGCATACACTGGCAGGATAATCTAAATAGATGTTTAGAACTTGCACAGGAATTTGCACAGGAATATGGCACCTTTTCTTTCTCAGTAAATAAAAACTTCAATCCAAATGCACTAGGTTGTTCTTCACAGGAAATATTAGCCTATTTAGATTTCCAATTTTCTTACCATTTAAGCAGATAAGGACCCACTGTTGAGTGCAGACCATCAGGAGTAGGTTCCAAGTTAAACAGTGGACCACAGCTTCAGTTTAAAATTCATATGTTGTTTTCACCACTTTAATGCCTGCCAATGTTCTGATTGGTGCTGCTATCATGATCTGTAAAACTGAGACCCACAGAGACTAGTAGCAAGAACCAAAAAGTGCCATTCAGAAGATATTGTCCAGAATACTAGTCCTGAAAACACTGGTTAAGTTGCTATGTGGTTCTACAGGAATGGAAATTCTGTCATTACTGAGTAACATGTTTTTTTCGGGTGCCTGAAACATGCCATGAATCTTGACATACGTTGCTGCCTTGTAGTCAAGGATTCCCATTGCTTTTATGACTGACAAACTCTGTAGTCACGAGACTTTGTACTCCCATGATACTTCTTAGCAGCTTCACTCCAACTCTTTTTCTTATGAGCCGATAGCCAAGTTCTGTGGCTTTTTCAGCCTACCAGCTCTAGGTAATAAATCTGGAAGTCCTGGTTATTGCTAAAAGTGTCTTATTTACCCATAGCTTGAATAGCAGACTTTGGCTAGCTGTGCCTTGGCAGTAATATTCTGTGATGGCGATGCAGGAAGCACAAGGGACTCCAGACATCCAAGCAGGCTTCTAAGAGTCAGCTGTTTTAAGATTTGCTGGCAGTTTGACAAACTTAGGGATTTGTGTTGAAAAGATTCAGGGTTGTTTTTTTTTTAATAGACATTTGCTTTATTTTTAAGGATTTTTTAAGGATGACTTCTGGCTTAAGGATGGCTTCTGAATGTGTGTCATTTTTTGTTCCACATACCCTAGTGAAAAATCTAAATATATCTTAGTTGCAAGAGTCTAGGAACCCATGATTTGCCTTACAAGTACTCCTGTTTCTTAGAGAGAATTGATTGGGTATATTAAGAAAGTTTTGGGAAATCCACCTCTTTTTAGTAATAAAAAGGTCAGAATAAGGCTACTTGGGGAGCTGCAGAATTTGCATGGGCCCATTTTCCATGATTGAGAGGTGTTAAGAAACATCCGTTTTCTTTTTGTTATTTGCAAAGCATCAGAACAGACTCTGGCAAATGCAGAAAGGTAATATAAAATGTTGTAACGTCGTTGTGGGTCTTTTAAATGTATTTATAATGAGCAGGTCATTCTGTACTGGAAATATGTCAAAGCTTGAAAGATGATTAAATTTGGAAACAGCTTCATTCAACCCTCCTAGTAAATTGGGTTATTGGGCAAAGTTTCCTACATGAATGATATAAGCCAGCTAGGGATGCACTCTAAATTCTTACGGGAATTTACTTCATTAAATTCTCTTTTAGTGTCATTTGAATAACCAAAACTAACAAAAAGACACTATGAAACTTGAGTGATTTTCAGCAATTAAGATAGTTCTGGTATTTTAAAAATTTGAACATATTGACATTTACCAGTGTTTTCCATTAAGCGTGCCAAAAATAAGATGAACTTGTAAACGTATCCCCAAATCATAAAACAGTGCCTGCTACAGGTTTTGTAAGGTATGACTTTACTCAATTTCATCTTGCAGGAGTAGTGCTGGGAAAGATTTCTTTTTCGGGAGCTCTTGTGTTAATCTTCTCTCTGTAGAGTTGTCAGCCTGGTTGAGAGGAAGAAAATAAGAGAGAAAATGAAGGCCAGAAAGGAGGAAGGAAGAAACATGAATTTATAGGCATTTCTACTGCTGCTGAATGGTCCCAGTTTTTAGTACAGCTAGTGCTGATCATGTAAGCATTTGAAAGAAAAAAAAAAGTAATTTTTTAGATCTACAAATAGGCAAATATAATGCCTTATTGTTTCAATTAGATAAATACATTATGTACCATATGTAATCTAATAAATCAGCCTTTGGAATCTCTAGTATTTGTTTTGCAATTATTTTGTCTGTGGTTTGTCTCTGTGAAAGGTTTGGTCAGGCAGTCTGAGCAAAATCTCTTTAATTTTAAGGAAGATACATTTTTTTCATAATTATGCAAAGAGAATGAAAAAAACCCCTAAATATCTAAAAGTCTTTGTCATACCTGCAATATGTCTATAAAAGGCGAGCTCATATTTCATCTTTAGATTTGAGGTAACTGTTGGAACTGGTTACTGCTTTTGGTCTGCACTTGCATGTCCTGTGGTTTCCACAGAAACATTTGTCATGTTGAGTTACTTAAGTTCTGCACTGACAGTAGTACTAAGTAAAAGGTGATAATAGGAATAAAACATCCTGCTACTCAGTTTTAAGCCAAACTTAGATGAAATCAGGATTCCGATATCTTAAATTGCATAGAATACGACATTGCTTACAGAGTGTAATACCCACTGCATGCAAACAGCATGAAGGTGTAAGTTAGCCCATGGTTGTTTTTATGTAACTGTCTCAGCTATCCCACAATATGTGCAGTAAGAGCTTTGGAAGTCTCAGCCCTCGAAGTCACCTTGTTAGTTATGTGATCCATTTCACTTGTGGATATTTATTTTAAGAAAAACAAAAGCAATATTACAACAATGTGCATTAAAAAAAGATTTGGAACTTTAGGCATGGTATCCACTTTATACCTTGAAATTATCCTTGAAGAACATGAGGGAAAAAAAAGATTATATAAATTGGACAGTCCCAGCTTTAAAATCCAAGAGATATGAATGCCTCTCTAGTTGAAGTAAAAGGAAGAACGAAACATGTATCTGAAAAAAATGGAATAGATAATTGTACAGACTAACGTCAATCACTACATCTGAGTTCTTAGATCTGATTTTTACTAACTACATTACAGGTAGCTCTGATTTTTGAATGTGAGACACGATGAGCCTGAGAATTAGCGTAAGCTAATTGATGGACACTAGCTTGGGCTTTGATATTCTAAGCATTTCTTTCTGTGAAAGATTTAAGGGAAATAAAGTTACATGAATATTTTTTTAAGATTGTGGATGTGTGATAATTCAAATAAGCTATATTTAACAGATCTCTACTAACATCCTTACACTTTGTTATATCATCCTATGTGTGCACTTTATATCATGCTTAGCATATAGTTGACATGTATCCCATGCATACATTTTTCTATATACAGTACTGCCAGAACTTGTGTGTACCCTAAGATTTTAGAAAAGCTTTTTAATGCTGTCCTGGTTCCGGCTGGGACAGAGTTAACTTTCTTCCCAGTAGCTTGGGGGGTGTGCTGTGTTTTGGGTTTGGTATGAAAGGAGCGTTGATGGCCCATTGATGCTTTGGCTGTTGATGGGTGATGCTTGCACGGGGGGGGGGGGGGGGCAGCACAGCTGGGGTGGTGGATCTAGTGGGCCAATGGGGTATTCTATACCATGTGACATCATGCTCAGTATAAAAACTAGGGGGGGGGCCTCGCCCCCCCGTTCGTGATACGCGGTCGGTGAGCAGTTTGCATTGTGCATCGCCTGCTTTGTATATTCTGTTATTGTTGTTGTTCTTACTGTTACTATTACTGTTCTATTTTGTTTTATTTCAATTATTAAACTGTTTTTATCTCAACCCGGGAGTTTTCCTACTTGTGCCCTCCCGATTCTCTCCCCCATCCCACCGGAGGGAGCGGTGAGTGAGCGGCTGCGTGGAGTTAAACCACGACAAATGCATTTGAGGACGGTGACTTAGGCAAACTGTATTTACTATCTAATGCACTAATGAATGGTAGGAATGGTAGGAAAAATAAATGTTTAAAGTTAATGTAGTTTGTTTACATACTCTTGACCTTCAAAACTTTAAAAAATAATAATCTGCCAGTGTTTTGGATTTTGCGAATTGGGAACAATCACCGAGAACTTCTTCAGGTAACGTGAAAATTAATATAGGGGCAGCTTTCCCATTGGTGAATATCTTACATAATGTTGCAGGATCTGAGAAAAAATTTAGGGTTTTTGTGGTATAGAAAGAATAATAACTTCATCAGTGCCAGTAACATATATGCATGTTTTCTGGATTTTGTAGGATTTGATTTTGCAGTGAAAACTTATTTGTGTATTGAAGAAGTCGGAGCTTAATTCTGTGACCTTTATTCACATAAATATATCTTCAAAGTGAATGGATCTACTTGACTGGAGAAAAACTGAAAGTCTGAACATACATGTTCCTTAAATTGACATCTCCAGAATAAAATAGTCTAAGCACAACAAAGGAATTTCAAACTACTAAATGCTGCACAGTCAACTTTTCCAAAACTCATCAATCTCTACAAGCCCTCTGCTTCAAAAAAACACCCCAACCAAACCCAACACCAACCCAAATCAAAATAAAACAAAGGAACACTCCCCCACCCCCCCCCACCCCCTTTAGGAAAGATTTAATATCTTAATTACTTATCTGCAGAATGAGTTTCTGACCAAAGCATAAATTGTTGCTTCACTGTGACTGTCTAAAATACTAAAGTTGTTCCATAAAAGGTTTTCTTTATTCAGTGTCTTTATTCAGTTTCCTTCTTTAGTTGTTTTACTTCTTAAGGATAGGTTCCTGCACTTTGCAATCCTCTGATGCATTGTGTTTCTGTGGAAGCCTGAAGATGTCAAGTCAATGCACAAAAGAATATCTAAATTGTTTTTAATATGTATGAATTTAGATGGTAGGGTATGGCTTTCACTGCAAAGAATGTAGGTGGGCAGATGAGATTTGGGTTCAGATGTTCAAGTCTCAGCTATAGGGGCCAAAGTACAAACTCAATTTTCCACACCATCTGCAGACTTTCAGGTAGACCTTACTTGCACAAACATCTGCAAAGGTAAAGTGAGCTTTATTTTTGTGTAAAACTCATGTAATTCCCAAATTGATCTTTTTTGTGGTCTGTTTTTCATTATAATAACTTAGTAGAACAGCATTAAATTAGTTCTACCCTATCAGAAAATGACAGCAGGAAGTTTAGCATAACATAAATTCCAAGGGCAGACCATATGCAATTCATTTTTATTTTTAATTGCTTCCATAAACACACGAAGATTAAATTAGCAAAGCTAGTGTAGGTTTTTTGGTTGTATGTGGTTTTTGAACTAAATACTGAAGGATAAAAATGGAAACCAGCAATATCCAGGCAGCCCACAGGTTTTAATTTATGTTGTGGACCATGAGCATCAAAGAAAAATTGGATCTTTGAGATGTTTCTTTATGGATAACAAGTTTGCCCTAAATTGCTTGCTACCAAAGAAACATCATCAAATGCCAAAGCCCAACTAAGCAGGCAATACTGGAAAAAGTACTTTTATTTCTGTTTGAATCAATTTTTTAAGTATTTTAATCTGAAATAATTTATCTGAATTAAAAAAAAAAAAGTAAATTGAAATAGATTCTGAATATTGTGTAGAAAGGCATATTTCAGGGCGCACAAATAAAAGCTGCAAAGCAGACTGGTACTTAACATGCTGACTATTTTCTCTTTACATTGAGAAAAGACATTAACTACAGTGTTGAAAGATTGAAAACTGTAAAACAAGCTAGCAAAGGAAAACATTTCTTTACACCAGAAGTCCATGTTGAAATGTCTTTAGTCTAAAGATTACAAGACACACATTTGGTCACTTCTAGATAGTATTTTCAGAAATGACAGTGCAGGTTTTCCCTGCTAAAGGAAAGGGGTTTTGTAGTTTTTTTTCCTGTTTGTTTTTGTTGTTGTTGTTGTTGTTTTGGGTTTTTTTGTGGTTTTTTTTTTTGTTTGTTTCATTGGGTAGTGCATCTGCAAGGCAAAAAGAGGCAGACAGCAAAGAAGGTATAGGCCTGTGCTAGAAGTACCAGGGCAGCACAAATGCATTTCTTGTCTATTAAGATACAGTTCTGCAGGGATTCTTTGAGTTGGTAAGTTAGGGCAACAACTCAGTCTGATCTTCAGTGGCCTTTGTGTAGCAGAAGAGGGGTAGTTACATTTTTCTTTTTGCTAGTTATCTGATAAAACTTTCTCATCATTACTTATTTACACTGAACCTTTTTCTATTTTCTAACTTTGGGGAACTGTTCCTTGTTAGAAGGAAGACCTGCATGTTTAAGTGAGCCAGAGACCTGGACTTGGATGTTTCCAACTTACACTCTCCTCTGGAGTACTTGGCTTAACTCTTACTAAGGTCATCTGAGACAGAGAACTCGGGAGTAGGAACCAGTCATAAACCAACATGCTTATACACGTGTACTATAATAGAGACAACAGTGGAGCTGCAGTTGTAATTTTTGCTCTGGGCTTATTAAGTTTGCTAGAATTAAAAAGTATATTTGTAGCACATTAATTAACCCAAATGAAAAACTTAGGGTGCAGCCAACTTTTGTCTTCTCCAACGTGTGTTCTCAATTGCCTATACTTAAAACTGTTTCATTGAGATTCTCACGTATGAACTTTGAAGTGTGACACCTGCTATTACTCATATAGACCAAACTCAGCCACTCCCCATTTTGGGGAGCTGGGCATTTCCTGGTGTCCCAGTACAGACCACACTAGACAGATCACATGGTTGCATTTCATGCCTGCAGAGGTACTTTGTGTGCCAGGCTGCTAGCTTCATTGCTGGACAATGTTTCAGTGGAGAAGAATGTTTACATTACTTTTTAAACTCTGGCATAATAACAGATTTTGTCTTTCACGGCTTTATTTTATGAATGCAGATCTATATGTTTGAGAAAATAGATAAGGGAGATGAAGGCATATCCTGTCAAACCACAAAATAACACACAATATTTATAATTTCAAAATAAAATTATTCTTGGCTGTTTTACCATATTAGCATATTATTTCTCACTTTTTCCTCTCTGTTTCTCTTAGGTTGAACTGGAATTTCTGTTTGTTAACACGAAATTTCTTGTGCTTCTGTTCTTTGGAGTTGCTGAGGCTGTCTCTATCCATCGTACAATGAGAAATCTGAAACGCAGAGTTGTCTTGCTAGATCTATCTTTATTTTTTCTCTGAGAGCATTGTATTAAGACTAAAAATAAACTGAGTATGGCGTGCTGACTCTGAATAATAGCTTCTGCTCAACTGAGCATAATTTTTCTTCATCTTTTTCAGGGCTACTAATGCAACTGGTTGTACTGCATATTACTTTAAAAGAATGGCTATCATAGCTGTTGGACTAGGTGTAATGCAGAAGGAATAAACTTTGGGATGATGGCAAGGATCCTGAAGACCCTTAGAAAGATTAAATAAGACTATTTCTGTAATCAGTTTTCCTAATCTGTGCAACTGGAAACGTTATTTTCATATTTACTGTTAATATCTGACATTGTGTTTGATATAGTTTTAACTAAACAGATGAGCCTAATTAAATTTTGCTGTACTGGTATTTGCTTTAATTGGCCAATGAAAAATCTGGAAGACTGATGACAAATTGAAAAGGGTTGAAGATTTACAACAAATACTCAGCATCTAAAAAGATAAGCTCTGTGATGTGAGATTAAGGAAAAAAAGAATTTTAAGAGCTGTCCTTGTCACAGACTAAAAGTATCTACATTAAACAAAAACTTCTGGCGTCAGTTAATGAAAGTGATATCTTGGTTGGAAGTTGAAAATTGACCAACTGAGATCAGAAACAGTGTGCTGCTTTTTTCAGTGAAGTAATTAGCAGTTGAAATAACTTAACTGAGGAAGTGGAAGATTTTTTTATTATTACTGTCGTGGTTTAACCCCAGCCGGCAACTGAGCCCCACGCAGCCTCTCGCTCATTCCCCCCCAGTGGGGTGGAGGAGAGAATGAGAAGGGTAAAAGTGAGAAAACTCGTGGGTTGAGATAAAGACAGTTTAATAGGGAAAGCAAAAGCCACGTGCACAAGCAAAGCAAAACAGGGAATTAATTCACTACTTCCCATCGGCAGGCAGGTGTTCAGCTGTCTCCAGGAAAGCAGGGCTCCATCACACGTAACCGTTACTTGGGAAGACAAACACCGTCACTCCGAACATCCCCCCTTTCCTTCTTCTTCCCCCAGATTTATATACTGAGCATGACGTCATATGGTATGGAATACCCCATTGGCCAGTTGGGTTAGCTGTCCTGACTATGCTCCCTCCCACCTTCTTGTGCACCTGGCCAAGCATGGGAAGCGGAAAAGTCCTTGACTAGCGTAAGCACTACTTAGCAACAAATAAAACATCAATGTGTTATCAACATTATTCTCATACTAAATCCAAAACATACCAACTACTAGGAAGAAAATTAACTCTATCCCAGCTGAAACCAGGACAACTACATAAAAAAACCTGCAACTTGATGTGTTTCTAAAAAGATGTAGTCCAACTCAATCAGAAGTTATAAAAGTTATGGTAATAACTTCTGTTGGTATGGTAACAATGTCTTCAGAGGAGTCTGCATCAAAATGATTGTGCTGGCATTCAGAACTATGAATCAGCTTCTATGTTTAAATGACTTTTTTCTATTTGTTACAGCTCAGAAAAATGTTCACTCTCTAGATTTTCAGAATATTACAGTCTAATGAGTAACACTTATGAGTTTTCTTCTTTATTATTTTAGGAAAAAATTCTATCCAACTAGCCAAGGACTAAAAGAACAATTCTTAGCTTTCACGGCTATAAATAGATTCCTCAAATTGGATTTGATTTTAAGTTCTCAGATCACATTTTGAGATGATTATGAAAAAGAATTAGATTAAGGATTAATACTTGAAATTCAGCACCGTTTTAGCAATTTAATATTACATGCTTTTGAAACAAACTCTAGTTCATACGAAGTGGTGTATTTTTTTCAGGATGGAAACTAACAGAAAGGAATAACAAATCTGAGAACAGAATATTTCTTTAACATTATGATTTATTTTTCTTCTCAGAATAGTTATCATCTATATCATGTAATTTATGAGTGGGAACAGGATATCTTAAATGTTAGTTTTATTGTCTGAAGCTATGTCCATCTGAATAAAGGTGATATAGGGACAACCTTTGTTGTCATTCATTATAAACATACGAGTTATAGTCATGTGTGTTATGAAAAGTTACTATAAAAACAATAGTTAAAAAAATCCTATGGAAATTTTCTTCAACAAAACTATTGCATTTATATATTATTTCAAAAAAAGCAGATAGTCTTGAAAATGCAGATGGGGACTGAAAACAGTCAAAATATATTCTTTCTAGCTCATGCAGCAGTTCAGTTAATAACAGTAATATAAGGTATAAATGGAATATTGTAGTTGTATTTGTATACATTGACTGTGACACAATTCCAGACTGTATAACTGGAACATTTTTAGTTCAGTCTCATAACAAAATACAATCTTCACTTCAGCACTAGGGAAACATTTTATCAAAATCAGCTTTGTTAAATAAGTGGAGCTATTTGTACTTTTATTTTCAATACTGTGTGAGTAATAATCCTGTTGCAATAATTTTCTTGACAAACAATGGCCAGCAGTATGTGTGCAACTGGACTTGCATGTAGCTGTTATCTCACTGGCATTCAATTTGAGTCCTTGAAAGCCAAACCAGTGTAGCCAAGAGAGTTGTGCATAATTTCAGGCTTTCCTGTTGGCATGAGAGGAGGGCGAGTCAAAAGATATTGTCTCATACAGGCTTGTGATGTGACCCACAGGACAATGAGAGAGGCACAAAGACTGAAGAAGCAGCATGTGGCAGCTGAACACAACTGAGTCCTGTTGCTCTGTGGCAGCTCAGTTGAGTTTGAAGAATGATTGCTCTCTAAGGGGACTCTGGCTTTTACAAAATATTTTGGTTAAAGAACTGTTGCTGTGAGAACAGATTGAGGGAGAGGGACACAGAAAGCAGAAGTAAGGTAAGAATAAGTTGTATTTGGTTGTGTTTTGTTTTGTTTTTTTTTTTAATGGCTGGCTGACTATCATTTATGTTGCTCAAGATGCTCCCCATTTATAGAAAAGTATGTGTATTCTGAAAGATTAAAAAGGTTATTAAAGCAGCTTTAAATTTTGTTGTGGATTAAGGATTTTCCACCCAACAAATAACAAGTGATTGAGTCACCATCCCTGGAGGTATTTAAAAGATGTGTAGACATGGTGCTTAGGGACGTGGTTTAGTGGTAGACTTGGCAGTGCTAGGCTAATGGTTAGACTCAATGATCTTAAGGGTCTTTTCCAACCTAAATGATTCTATGATTCTATGATTCAATAATTAAGGCAGATATTACAATTTCTGTTCTTTTTTCTTTCATTACATCATTTTTCCTTTTTTTTAAGCCAGTGCAACAATAAAAGACTGGAGTTGTTCTCAACTGCCATGAAGTTGCAGGTTCTTAGAAATCTAGATAGCCTGGGTTTGCCCTGTCATGCAAGTGCTCAGGAAAAATAGCTACAAAGCTCAGCTAAAATATTTGAAAAATAAAGCAACAAAGAATGACCAGGTCGTACATTTTTACTTTCCACAGGTAATTGTAATTCTAAGCAGTAGGAGACTTCCTTTATAACCTCAGTTCCTCTGACTGCATGAGCAAGAAATATTGGTTTGAAGCACGACAGGGTTTTCTGCACTCTTTCAGACAATAACTGTGAGTTCCCTTTAGTATCCTGTTGATATGCTCAGAAAAACAAAAATACAGAAGAGAGGCCAAAGTATTCTTCAAAAAGATGGAATATTGCCAAGGTGATACATTGAAACTGCAAAACATGCAGTTTTTATTATGTGGCACAAGTTGTTAATATGCAGAAATGAAGGAAGTGATCTTAATCCACTGATTCATTCACTTGGGATTACCACCACAGACAGCACTTTCAGAATAGAGATCCTTTTAGTAGCGCGGTTACATGATACAGTTTAGAAAAGTAATCATTTTCACCCAAAGTTATCCCTGTTAGATGATAGATTCACCACATTACCCAATTGGCTGTTCCAACATTTCATCAGCCTCCTTGACAAGAATCACTTCTTTATTCAAAGCTGAAATTTCTTGTACTGTCATTATGCTAATTCTGCCAAGCAGGTGTTTTTTTATGTCATGTTCAGCAAAGTTAAAGCGTCTCCTCTTTAAAATGATTTGCCTTTAAATACATATGCACAACAATGAAAGCTCCCTTCTGCCTTCTGTTTTGAGTGAGTTGAAATCTGCAGCTTTTCATTGTAATATGTGTTTCCAATCTCTCCAATTTTTATGGCTGTCCTTTGAACTCTCTTTGCTTCCAAATCTGTTTTTAATAACTTAAATACATTTAACTTGAAATAACATAAACAAATAATATAAATGTTAGCTTAAGTCAGTCTGCCTCTTATGAGTTGCTGCTTTCCTTTTAACTGAGTTTTTTTGGTAGACCTTTAAGTAGACTATTACGACTTTTTTAAACCATCAACAAATTCTGTGGTAAAACTAAATTGTATCTTTACTGGGCTCACAGTTTTTGACTTCCTGTGAGTCTTTTTTTGTGTCTACTTCATCATTTAGAGGTTTAATGATAGAAAATAGTTTTCTCCCAGTAGAATGATTACTTTTGCATTTCTTAAGAGCTCGTTTATATTTTTCAAAGAAATCTATTTTCCATATGTGAATACCTATACAAACAAGTTTGTATTTTTCTGAAGTTTCAAGCTGTACCAAAATCTTGTACTCAATTTTATACGTCAGGAACTTCAACTGTTATCTTTTGCAGGTGCCATTACTGAATTTGATTGAGTTTTGAAAACATAACAAGTTACCCAGCTACTGAAACTCAGTTGTGGCCCTGTATCCTTAAACAGTATATCTAAAAACCCGTCATTGTGCTTACTTGTATTTTTCAGACTATTTAGTACTTTGTGTTTATGTGTGAGTTACTTGCTAGAAACTGGTCAACATTTTGATAGGAATGATGATTCTTAGGTGATTGAAACCAGGCAGCAAAGGGAAGCCAGACAGATGTTTGTTTATGTTCCAAGGCAATTTATTATTTCTTAATTTTGGACCTGAAATCATACAACCTTATTTTGCTTTCCATATTTTGAATGTTTTGCAGGGAAGTGAGCACTTTTCAAAGAAGCTTTTTTTTTTTTTTTTAATAGTAATGGGTTGTTGTCTTTGACCAAGTTCTTGCAGTGTTTCTACTTTAGCATTTTTTGCTTTATGATTCAAAAAACCATTTTTTGTAGGCTTTGAATTTATTTGTTTGTTTATTTTTGGGTGGGTGTCACTGGAGCACTGATACACTTTCCCCGCCCCTAACTTCATATACTACAAGTTATTTTTGTTATTTTGAAAAATATATCCTGTTGGATCCAACAGCCCAAGAGAGGCAAGGCAGCTGGTGCTCCATGTGCCCAGATTCTGTAGCAAGGCTGAAGATGTATTCTTAGAAGACACACACACAGAGATCACACATACACACTACCTGTATCGTATATACATATATACATATATATATGGCTGGCCACACAGATTGCAGACAGGCACTCACATTAACACAGCACCAATAACCTTATCCTGCTCACCTCTCTGGCTGAGCTGGATGGAGGTCCACTGGTGAGAATATATACATATGTACAAGCCAGATTACTCTAGCAGCCGGACTTAGACACTCAGTCTGACCAGTAGCTGCCCCTGGAACTCAGTCTCCCCTGTTGCTGGCACATGAACATACATGCTTTTGAGGCCAAAGTCCCATTCCCATTGCTGGTACAGACCATTGCACACAGACACAAACACACAGCTGGCCAGGACTTTCCAAGTCCCGACATGTCAGGCTGACCGGCCTGTAGTTCCCC
>NW_009219896.1:0-5818 GCF_000690835.1 Fulmarus glacialis
GGAGGGGAGGGGAGGGAGGAGGAAGAGAAAAAGTGTTCTGCAAAAAGGTTTTGTTGCCATTTGACCTTTCTAGAATTCCTTGGGTTTACTAAGTTTCAAGAATTTCTAAACTGCTTATATCAGTGAATGGGATAATATTAATTCCCCTCCAAATACTACATGTACAACTTCAATTTTAAGAGGTTTATTTATTGAGTTCTGAGCTTCAAGTATTCTGAACAGGCTCTTCTAAAAGTTTGATTTAAAATAAAAGCATGTGATATAGTCTAAGTATGCATTTTTTTCTGTTCAAACTATACTGTTTGTTACAATGTGTTGTGAATGAGAATTTTTTCCTAGTTCTGCTATTTCTGTTTATCTTACATGGATATATCTGATTAAACTTTAAATCATTTATGGATAGTGCTTGCGTTCTATTTCTTGAGCTCTTATGTTGGATACATTTCACATTTCAATTTACTTCTAGTCTGGAGAGAAAAGGAATGCATGCACTTCAAAGTTATTGTCTAGTGTTTTCCATACTCTAAAAATTTGTATTATCACTTTTATTTATTAACTATTTTCAAAAAGAGGAATTGGATGCTTCTCCATTGTTTTGTTTATTTGTGGCAAGAATCACAAAAATCTTGGGTTTATTGCTCTTTGGAAGAGCATCTTTCTACTTATGAGCTCTGTGCTAAACCATTCCTTTAGACCAGAAGAAAAGGACAGATTATATTAACACCGAGCTGACAATGTGCAGATACTTCTCTGCTCTTTTCTTAATCCCACAAACAATCAGCATCTGAGTGCCACTAATAGCCACATGGAAACTAGCTAAGTCAGCACTTCTTAAAGGTCAAAATGTTCCAAACAGCTCAAATCAAAACTGAGGTTTTCAGTACTGTACACAGGGGTTTCATTTTCAAACACAGGCGTTCAGAGAGATATATATCTCTGGATAAACTAGCAGGAACTGATTCCCAGCACCCTCCTCTCCGTGGGCATCCCTCCTGCCTGTCGGGGCAGCCGGAGAAGCGGCGGGACGCATCTGCCTCTTTTGCCTGTAAAGTCGCTGGGGTGTTCAAATAGCATGGCTGCATTTTCAGCTTCTCTGTGCACGACAGCTCCTACTCCAGTTCCTGAGAGCAACCCCGGGCTGGGGTGCGTGGCACAGATCCCTCTCTTCACAGTAGTTGCTGAGTCTGTATTAGGACATCTGAACTGCATGAACAGTTTTGGAAAATGCTGAGGGCCTTTCTTGTCACACTCACTCTTGTCACATACAACAAGGTGTTCCCCTACCATCCCCAATGGGGGAAGAACCGAGGAACTGAAGAGGCTGAAGCTGTAGGAACTGAATTTTGGTAGTTCAGCACACCACGCGCAATCTTATCACTGCCATCTCTTTTTTGTTTTTAGTTCACATTGCCTAAGAAACTTTAAACAAAGGCATTTACAAATTGCCCTGTGAGCTTAAGTAGTTCCCCCAATAATATCTTCTTGTCTATTACTTGAAGTAGAGCATTTACGCCACTGGCATCAGCTGTTAATTACTCTCTTGCCCTGTGGTGGTGCATCAGGGAGTCGGAGCCACCATTGACTCGTTGTGTTTGGCTTCATTAAAACTTGACTGTAGTTACAGTGCCTGCCCCAACAGCTGTACAGGCCAAATCATGAGGCTTTTCCTATTCATTTCAGCCATCTTTGCAGCAGATCCTCAGGGTTCTTTTCGGATAAACCAGGATATTTTCAGTGCAAGGCAAGGTCCTGATTAACCAGAATGACTGGACAGAGTAATAGGAATAAGGGTTCAATCAGTCTGAACATTAGATCCCAACCATGCACTTCAGAGGGCTGTTCTGCACCCCTCTACAGACAGTTGCTATTGACTACTGCAGCAGCAGCAAACTGACCCTGTCAAAACCAGGGCTAGTACCCCAAGGTACTAAACACTCTGCAGACACAAAGGGCTGCCCCACACTACAGACTTACAATCTGCACAAGGTAGGGTCACACAGTTTGAGAAAGCTTTCTAGTGAGGCAGCCGAAATGCTCCAGTTTTTGATACTGATCCTGGACTGAGACCACAATAATTAGCAAATTAGCCAGGAGAGGCTGACTTGTAATGATTCATCCTCACTGATCAACCTACAGGGAACAGATCAAACTCCTGTAGGTTGTTTTTGGGAAAAAAAAAAAAAAGTCAAGATCCATTTGATTGATTGTGAGCACTAACAGTCAGTTAAAAATACATTCATGTGGAGGTAGCACAAATTTCACCCAGGCCAAGGGATGTGTGTTTAGTTCACTCAATGGGGAAAAAGAATGGGAGGGTGATCAGGAACACTCAGTCAAATAAAGGTAGAAAGTCCTCGTAATAATGAAAAGCTGGAGGAGTTAAGTCAGAGATCACATATGCTGAAGTCAAGAAAGGTTGCTGAAGTCAAGAAATAAAGCTGTAGTCACAAAAATAGGTTAGAAGGGGAGCTAATCAATGCAAAGAGAAGAGACACAATTAAAAAAAAAACTGGTTCAAATATGACAGTTTTTTAAACAGATTTTCAAGAAAATGTTGAAGGAATTAAAGCCTCTAACCCAGCACTTTGCTGAAAAGAACCAGTTTTATAGAAACATTTTAAGTAACAGAACACATTGGATGGAATAAGCCACGTCAGGGAAACCTTCAGAAAGGTTATCAAATTAAAAGCAAGAATCAAAAGGCAAAAAATTGAGGAGAGGATTGCAAACCAATAACCAGAGCCACTTGCTCTGGAATGACCTTCTGGAGCTGCTGTAAGAAAGCCTTGATCTGTGCGCCCCACAGGTTGTATTACTGGATACACGGCTAAACTCTGACTACCCTTATCAGTACAAAGCGTCACGGCAGGAGCTTCTCTTCCGGGCACTTGATTTGAGCCAAAAAATCTTTGTTCACAGTAAGCTAGTCCTAAACTCAGATGCAACCTGGCCCGTCAGTAATTCACCTTCAGCGCACAGGGGACTGTACAAGGCCATTATTTAAGGAATAGTGTGATCTTCTTTGGGGAGAAGATCATGCTGAGGAACAAAACCTGACCAAAAACCTGTACCGAGAAATATGCAAAGGGAAACAAAATAACAGAATGTTATGGACCGTGGAAGGTAAGGCAGCAATGTCATTTCAGACCATTAGTCTACAAGGACGGAGGTCAGGCACTGAACTGTTTTCTCTTTCCAAAGGTGAAAATTCCTGAAAACTTGAATAACTGATAAAGAGCTAAGAGAGAGAAAACCCAGGAGGTGAAAAATGCAAAAGGTTCCTGTTGGGAGTTGCTGATTCTGGGAGCCTGACGGAGGCAAGGCTGCCATGGTTTCATGCCCCAGGTCCAACCAGTAGCGAGGCTAAACACGCATTCCCAGCAGGTGCATACATAGAAACACACCTGTATAATACGTAGATACGTGCACATATGGCCAGATGCACAGTTCAACACGGAGAGAAAACAGAGAAGACAGGCAGCCTGAGGAATGAGGGCAGGCTCTCAGAGGGATTGTGTATGGGGAAAAAAGCACAGCTTTGGTAAAGAAGCTTTGCATGGTGATTTAGGAGTCAAAACCAAAGTTAGTTACATTGCCTCTCATACACTTGCAAATCATTATCAAAGCTACAAGTAACTCATTTCTGAGTAAAACCAATGTTTCCTATAGATTTTCCCTCGCAAATTAAAAACCTTCATCTTCATGTGACCTTGGGATACAGGTTATAAATATTCTCTGGAAGATCACTGTGTTTGTTGACAGCACTTCTGGCCAAGCTGAAGTGGTACTTGCCTATTTATAGCATGCACACACATACACAGACACACGAAGAAAACCTGTCAATCTGTACAGCACAACTTTCATCTCATTCTTCAGTCATCCTGAATGTTTTTGGTTACAGAGAACAGAAACAGTTTGCAAACTAATTCACTCATTGACTTGTTTCTCCCATTCAAAATATTTCAATCTTTTGGAAATCGTAGAGCACACAAAATCCCTTATTGCAGAACTCAATGCACTGCATATATTCTGGTCTGTACTTTGGTTGTGTTGGGTGGCTTTTTCTTTTTTTAAAAAATTGCAGTCCCAGAAAATTTATGCTCATTTAGCGCAATATTTGTTCCTCTATTAAATAAAACATGAGATGAATCTGTATGGATTGCCATAAGCACTTCATTAAACACAGTCTTGGTTATATTTAAGATAGTAAAAATTGTTTGTTAAGAGTCCAGATTAGTTAGCATTTATTTGCTCAAATTTTGCAGTCCCCACAAGGCAAGCTGTGCAAACAATTTTCACTTCACCGGTCAGACATAAAAATGAAGCACAAAATTTGAGGGCTGTAACAAAGTATCTTATGCACTAATTCTGGAAAAGGTTTAATTGAATGAAGGAAAAATCAATTTCAAAACGCAATGCTGAAATACCAGTTAAAAACATACATGTGAATGTTTGATTCATTAAAATGGATTAATTATATACACAAAAAAATGGCAACACTACTTTTATTCAATTCAATAAACTAGTATTTTTCATTTTGCCCTAGGACAGTCATCCAGCTGGAGTCACACAGCTCCACACAACAAGGATGCCTCTAGAGCCATTATTGTTCCTCCAGGCCACAGAGTTAACTACCCAAGTGCTCTGACTCTTTGAGTAACCCAGGAAAGCACTTCAAATGTCCGTCTCTGGATTTTGAAGGAATCCTTCTGCTGCAAGCCAAAGACTTCTAACTCTGTGGGGAATTGGTGGATAGTCGTAGGTGTGTCAGCATTGCAGCCAAAACAGAGGTCTGTGTCACCAACAAGTTATATACGTGCTAATCAGGATAAATTAATATTAGCGTGCCTTGAGCCTGATTATAGGTGTTCTAAAATGGTACAACAATAGCACGTAAGTTTTCTGTAGTACTGTCAGCCAAGAACAGTTTTAAATAAGGATGTGAGCTGTGTGATCATCCAAAAGGCAAAGGTGGGTGAAATTGCACGTAGGAGGCACGCAAGTGATGAAAGAAAGGGCAAGATGAGCACAAGGGCATACAAAGAGGCAGGGCATCCTCCCAAATACACAAGAAGGATGAGTGTCAAGACAAGAGAAATCAAGATAAGCAACACAGCAAGCAGAAAGGATACCCCGCTGCTGTTTTTGAAAGGAGAGGGCAATAGTGTAAAAACTGGCACGAGCAAGGAGAACCTAAGAAGAAAGAAAAACAAACAGTTTGGTTCTGATTTTTCTCTCTGCAGATCTCTCCAGCCTGCTCACCATGACCTCAGGACAAGGAACCATCAGGGACTATGGCCATATAGACTCACTATATGACATCTGTTCCTTAGTACTGTTTACCCACAGCTAATTTAGAGTATGATTGTGTAAGACTAATAGTTTTGTGTAAGTACAGGTATTGAGTAATGTTATGTGACAACTGCCCATTAGCCCCAAGTGCATTGTTAATGAATTAATTCAATACAGTTTAAAACTGGCCAGATTTGTCAGTCTTCTAAACACACCCATCAAAACAATCCCTAATTCCCAGAGATATACAGATGCATACAGATGATATAGGCATAGGTATAGGTGTGGGTATAGGTATAGGCATAGGTGTAGGCATAGGCATAGGCATAGGCGTAGGCATAGGTATAGGCAAAGGCATGGATATATACACATATAATCTGTTGTAACAGTATGGATAGGAACAAGTATTTTAGGGCAGGTGTAGGATCTCTGTCGTGGTTTAACCTGGCAGGCAGCCAAATACCATGCAGCCGCTTGCTCACACCCTACCCCCACCTCGGCGGGGCAGGGAGAGAATCAGAAGGGT
>NW_009219897.1:0-42601 GCF_000690835.1 Fulmarus glacialis
GACATGCAAAGTGCTGGAGCTTGTCTGGCCGGGGGGCACTCGGGCTTGGTCTCGGCCCTCTGGAATGGGTTGCCCAGAGAGGTTATGGCATCCCTGAGCCTGAAGGTCAGCTTTCATGACCTGAGTGGCCATAACCCAGAGCATCCAGGTCTATACTCATTCTTGACCCTGCCCTGAGCCAGGGGTTGGACAAAAGACCTCCTCAGTCCCCTTCTAATAGGAGCGGTTCTGTGGTTCGGTGAATGGTATGACCAGGTATGACGGGGAACATCTGTGTGTGGAAACCTCAGGACTGGCAGAAAAAGGGCTGTGAGAATTGCAGGTGTTGATGGCCCTCACACTAGCGCTTCAGTCAGTATCTCGTCTATGCGCAGCTTCTCAGGACACCCAGGCAGGGACAATCCAGGAGACGTGAAGCGGCCTCCAAAGGTTGTGTTTCTTGTCCTCTGTCTCATCTCAGGTAATTCTGTCCCAACTAGGTGGAAATACACATTTAGCTACTTGCAAATAGTTGGATATGACAGCATGCATGTGAATTGGTGAAATAAGTTTTATTTTGAAATAAAAATCTCCCTCCTTTCCTTGCTTTGAACTTTGCAACATTACTGAGATTTGTTGATACAGTTTGCAACAGAGGTTTTGGGCTGGAATGCCCAGTATGTCCTAGGAGACCCTCACAAACTCTGCCTAGAGACCAATGATGCAACACGATCTAAACAACTAAAGGATAAGATTACTTACCGTATTGCATGGCCCTTCTCCTTGCTCACATAGGGTTTGGCAGGGGAGGGGCAGATTGCTATTCAGGGGTTAAAGTTGCTCCATTTATAAATGAGTACAGTGTGCTACAGGGAACCTGGAAGAAGAGTGTGGTCTCTATTTATATGTCCCCAGGTTCTTTATTTTTGTTAGACATTTCAAAATATGTTGCCTCACGTCATCAACAAGCATGTAGAAAAAAGACTCTTGAATGCATTACATTATCAAAAGCCATCCTCTAGTTTCATCATATATTTATAACTTTTTGTACAACATGGCCACAAAGCAGCAAACAAAGACAAGAAAAACAAGCAAGCAAACAAAGGAGAGGTCAAAGAAATACCACATAATTTCAATGACCACTTTTTCCTCGCAGCCAGTACCCAGTAATCTAAGCAAAAAATCCCCAACAAGCAATGCATTCTTGCCAAAATCAAAGGAATGCCTTAGACTGCATGAAAGAAGAGCAGCTCAGAAAAGGTGATACACAGAAGGGAAGATTGGTGGCTTTCGTGAGCTGAGAGGAAAAGGTACTCAAGCCTCTTTTTTTTTTCTCTTTAATTCAATAAAATTCCCCCGAAGTAGTGTTGTCATTGGAACTGGGTTTACAATTTGTTCCCAGAGCAGTTAGGAACTCCTTTCCCATTCCTTCTTAATCCTTCAATTCCTTGGAAGCACGCATTTCTCTGCAAGGTGTGGGCTTCCATCTTAAATCATGGCTGCTTGGGCATGCCTTGTGGCTCCCCTGAAACCAGACAGGAATAGTATTAAAAACCAATACTTGGTCTCCTGGCACTTCATCTGACGCCACATTGAGAACAGAATTGCATTCTGGTTTTGCCCTTATCCTTCCCTGAGGACAGATGGTTTTTCATGGCACAGTGCAAACATACAAAAGAAAACACAACAGAAATGTAAAAGGCAAATTTATTCTTGATCTCGATACTTCTGAGTACGTGTATTGAATGGATAGGCAAGACAAGACAAGCAGTATTTTGTCATACAACTAAGGAGAAGATATTGAGGACTTCCACTTGAAATCAACTGCTCTCATTCAATTCAGAGCCCATTCAGATTCAAGTCAGTGCAGACAGAACCAGAAAATGTGTTTCCCCCAGAATGTGTTCTACTGTTAGTAGTAAATTATTTAATGACATGATTTAGCTCTTCTTTTCTGTTGGGCCACTTTGCGGCATTGGTTATCTTCTTTACCAAAATTGCCTCTGAATAATTATAATACCAAATGCATTACTGCATGAATAGACTGTTCATGAGAAGAAATATATCTCCACAATATGTATGCCTGAATTATATGTAAAATATAAAGCTTCAGAAAAGATTTTAAAAGGAAGGTAGGAAGAAAAACAAACTGACTACAAACTGGAAAGGAAAACATAAAAATGTGAAAATAAAATTGAATGTTAATTAAAATGTAGAAGGAAAATTGTTAGCACTATCCACAATCAGCTGCTATGTCTCATTGACCCTAGATTTCACTGCAGCAAAGACTTCAAACTAGGGTGAGATAATTTTATGAGGAACATAAAATGACCAGAGGTTTGAAAAAAACCCTTAACCACTCCATCCCAAGTGCCTTTCAGTAGGCTAATACATCCTCTTACCGTAAAGTCTATGCCACCTTCCACCATGAGCAAGAAGACTTTTCTTTCACAGTTGTTGAAGATTTCAGGGGAGGGAGGAAGGTGAGAGGGAACTCCACCTTCCCCTGAGGCAGAGCTTGTTGGCCTCTGTTGCTCTGTTGGAAACAGTTTTCTGGAAAAGGTATGTTGTGGGTCTGGTCCAGCAGGACAGTTTTCCCCATACAAGCTCGCACCTCAGCCATCTCCCAGATAGTCTGGAGGCAGATTCCACTAGTGGACACTATGGTATTACATATTTCTTCAAAGGTGTAAAGGCCTTTGCCTGTGTTCTCCGTATTTTCCAGTTTCAAATTTCTTAGTTCTTCTTCAAGTATTTTGGCATAGACCTATTTGAATTGATGCCACTGCTTCTGTTGAATTAACAAGAAAGCTGGGCTGGCTTGACCAAGAAAGCTTGAGCATGGCTGCCTCATGATAGCATAATTGTTCCCAACTTTAATCCTTTAAATTGTGTTATTTTTTCCTATAGAAAAACAGCTTAGTTTGATAATTATGCTTCTAATTATAACATCATTATTTTAATAAAATAAGATTTAGCAAAGAAAAAAACCAGCTTAAATTCAGCAGAGTGCTTTGAAAGTGCTATTTTTCCCACGAGAACTTGCATTTTCACATATTTTGTACTAATAACATAAAAGTAAGGTCTTGCCCATGTTTTAGCTACTGCCTTCATGGCACTAATACCACGACAGAGAGATAGCGGCATGTCCATTAGACCAACACCAGAATGTCTGTACAGGAAACTCAACACACCCCTCTCCTCCATGCAGATGAGCTCATACCAGAGTGCACAGGTACTTCTTTGGAAGAAGCCACTTTTCAGAAAGACTGTGAGTCCGACAGCTATGAAGGCATCCTGCTTATGAGGAAAAGTATAAACTATTACGGAAAGTTAAGTATCTACATGGAAGGCAAGGGGGACTGGCAAAGGACAACATCACAACGTGCCGTGTCCACAGTTTCTCCTCTGTGAACTTGGGAAGCTGGTTAGATGAATTTACTGAAGGCACATGGGAAGTGAGTATCTCCCTATGCTTTCCGTCCTTGACTTCATAAAGCTTGAATGGCATCTCCTTGGACTGGGAAGGAAAACCTAAAAATCTCGTACTTGGTGTACTCATTCCTAAGAGAAAAGAAAAGTAAATGTCCATTGCTTTTCTGGAAACTTGGATTAAAAGCTCCCTCTGGTAATAGTCTGCATTACCAAACTAAATTTATTTTTTTAATTTTAAAAAAAGAATCTGACAACAATGTTATTTTCCATGTTTCATATCAGATTGTTATTTATTCAAAAAGAGGAAACTGAAAGATGCCACGTCCCTGGCCAACTGTTCACTTGGGTATCCCATGTCTTAAAACAGCCCCACACCAATCTGTAACAGTTAGACAGGAAGGTAGGGTTTTGCCAGTTTCTTCCTTGAGATTTGGTTTTGAAGTGGAAACAAAGGCCAAGATTGGAGTCATGAAGAGGGGAGGTCAGGGGAAAATACTTTCCTCTCCAATTCCTCTCTTCTGTACCAGGAAGGGTGCAGAGCCATGGAGAAGTCCCTGCATGTCCACAAGCGCCTGGCCCAGCACGGGGCACGCGCTTTACAAGGAGGTGCCTCCAAAATGCAGTGGGACTCAGAGTCATCCCAGGCCCATCTCTCGCTGAACTGATGCCTGGCTCCCCAACTGCAGCCTCTCCGGAGCCAGGGGGACTGACAAGGAAAGAAGACCACATGAACTGAGATGTCATTTTCCAACTCTGAAGAAGGACGTTTGGAGAAACAGGAGAGCTCAGAGGAGGGCACTGTGGCATTTGTTGTTGGCAACTTGCAGGTGAAGGGCCTTTAATGGGGTCCCTCGTTTCTGCCACTTCCTTGGAGCAGCAGGAACAAGTCCAATACAATCCCTTCGGGATGCCGGGTGGCACTCCTGCTGGCAGCCACGTCACCCCCACTGGCACCAGAGGCCAGAGGGCAACGCGCTGTGCCCTGTGGGGAAGCAGGGGTCAGCCAAGAGAGCCACAACCTCAAAGAGAAGAAAAAGTCCAAATAAGTGCTGTTAATCAGGCAGGATATGCTCTCGACCTGACTCAAGGTGCCCTTCAAATCCTACCAGAAAGCATAGTGCACTGTTGGTAATACACATGTCACCATTAGATGATATGAAGTAATATATATTAGGCAACACATTACTAAATTTTGCTGTTTGTATTGTGAACATAAATATGCATACATGTACTTTCAGTCAGAAGTCCATTGAGCCCTCTTAAAAGTCGCTATTTCTGCTAGAGGAATTTTCTTGCATCGGTCATTTTCATTGCACCAAAAAGCACAGGTCACTACCTGCGTTCCCTGGCACAGTGGTCAGAGGATGGTGATGAACCTCAGCAAGTGTTGAGTCGGTTCACAAGAAACCACTACCAGTTGCGTCCAAAAAGCTCTAGCCAATGCCAGGACAGGGGATTGGGCCAAGGCAAACAGAGAAAGGGGAGAAGGATGGATGTCCTCCATCTTCTCTGCTGTACAGAAAAAATCTTGGTCATTGCAGAGACTCTCACAGACAGATTTCCTGGAACATACCTGTGTACGCGGGAGCTCAGATAATACTCTTTTTTTTCAAGCATTTTTTTATTTTGTCTCCTGCCAAGTACATCCATTGCAACCATGAAGTTCCAGTTTTTCATTCATCACCAATTTTGTTTCTAAGGAAAAACCTTTCTTTGTTTTATTGGTTTTTTTACTTTTCTGTAGGTAAAAATCTTTTTGTACCTCAGCACAGATCAATATCTCCATAATGAAGGAAACAGAAAGAGAGAATGAAAATAATCTTAGGAATCAGAACCTATGTAAACCTCCTAGAAACTGACAAAAATTATGGAGAAAAGAGCTTCGCATACGTTTTTTTCCCCCAGAAATTCACCTTTACTAGAGGTTTAGCTGTGCTCTGTATTTAATAATATCAAACCCAAGCATTCAAGCTTGAGTCTAACTTCCCATGCCCCGCAAAATATACCATTTGGCATATCCATTTTCCAAATGTCTTATGGTCATTTTCAAGTTTATTTCCATAGTGGTATTTTGGGGCGAAAATAAAAACCAAAATCAAACTCATTAGTTTAAGTGAAAGCTGATAGTCATGTGTACTGACTTTTATTCTCTTAGTCTTGAGCTTTCAGAAGGACATTGAATTTTATAAGAGCTGTGATAAAATATTTGAGTCTTTTCCAAACTGTCATCATTTTTGTGTGGTTGTTCATGGTGGATACAATCTCACATAACATTAACAACTGCAATTTTCTGTCTCTTAGTGACCTAAGCTCTCTTTCAGTGGAAAGAAATACGGGTCTCTGTCAAAACATATTAAAACAGGTATCTGAAGTCACTGGAATCGTATCAAAGAAATCCTATTTCTGCCCACTGAGAAGAGGGCTCCTAATTCCAAGAGTTTGAAATGTTCTGCAAATGCCTTGCCCAGCAGCACTGCAGGAAGGCAGACCTTGTCCCCCCACTGGTCCCTGCCAAAATGTCGGTCAGCATCACTCCAAGAGTCATGCGCTGCTTCTACTTTCCTTCATATCCTGAGGCTGTTGGATTTAGTTTTCTCACACATCACAAATTTTCTTCTTCCCCATTAGGCAGAAAGAAAGAGAATAACTGAATAACTGAACTGAATAAAGGAATAATTGAACAACTCATAGGGAAAGTTTTGGGTTTTTTTCCTCCTGAACTTCTCTAATGAAGTAAAGAGGTAAGGAAGTTGCTTGGTTTATTCCTTACAGATTCTTCTTTCTTGTTCTGTGAAGCCCAGCACTAAACACAGCAGTCCATGTGCCTCTTCACAGGGGGAGGATCACCTCCCTCAGCCTGCTGGCGATGCTTCTCCTAATGCAGCCTAGAGGCTGTTGGCCTTTTTTGCCAGGTGGGCACACTGCTGGCTTATGGTCAGCTTGTTGTCCACCAGAACCCCAAGCTCCTTTTCTGGCAAGTCTTTCCAGTCAGTCTGCTCCCTTTTTGGATCGGTGCATGGGTTTATTTCTCCCAGGGGCAGGACTTGACATTTCCCTTTGTTGGACATGATAAGGTTCCTCTCTGGCCAGTTCTACAGCCCGTTGAGGTCCCTCTGCATGGCAGTACACCCAACTGGTGTGTCAGACACTTCTCCCAGTTTTGCATCATCACCAAACTTGCTGAGGGTGCACCCTGCCCCATCATCCAGGTCATTAAGGAAGAGGTTAAGCAGTATTGGCCCCAGCACTGAGACTCACAGAATGGTTGACAGTGGCAGGTCCCTCTGGAGATCATCTAGTCCACTCTCCCCACACACAGACCTGCTCAGAGTAGGGTCAGCTAGAGCAGGTTGCACAAGACCATGTCCAGTCAGATTTTTAATATCTCTGAGGATGGAGGCTCCACAACCTCTCTGGGCAACTTGCTTTAGTGGTTGACCAACCTCACAATTAAAAAAGGGCTTTCTTATTTTTAAGTCATATTTCCTGTGTTTCAGTTTGTGCCCACGGTCTCTTGTCCTTTCACTGGGCACCACTGAGTAGAGTCAGAGAGGGCAGAGAAAGGCTGGGCAGGCAGTGGCAGTGCAAGCGGATGTGAGAAACAGCAGAGGGAGCACCCAGGGGAGCTGGAGGAGGCGGAGGTGCACAATGGAACTGGAGCAAACCACCACAGGGTATTACCACAGTGCAGTAAAAAATGATAAATTGTATTGCACCCTACATTATTATCCTATGAGGTCATATTCTGTTTTCAGGCATCAGTTCAGAAAAGTGTTTTCACCTAGACTTAAATACCAGTCCTAACCAACAAAGCACTCAATTAAATTTAAGGAAGTGATTATTTCTCACTAACCTCAATGGGAGAAAGGCCTGCTCAAAGACAAGCATCTTGATTACCCAGGATGTCTGTCAGAACTGGAGTCGTAGGAGCTATGTGTATATTTACAATGGCAAATGCTGAACGCTAAGGTCATTGCCCCTCAACTTCTTACATCAGATGCCTGGGTAAAACACATGGTGTTTCTTACCAGCCATGGTTTTTTTGTTTTCTTCCCATGAAAACCAAGGTGTAGGGTACATGACTGGGGCAGGTGCTCCCTCACTCCCCACCCCACAACAAGATGTGGCCAAAGCCTACACCCACAGCAGCAGCTTGGAAGTGTTTCTGGAGCCATCATCAAGATGCAGCCAATGATGGCAATGTAAACCCAGAGGCTTCTTCAGGGTGTCTTCCATCAATAACAGCCTAGCTGGCAGCAGTCTGACTCATCACATGTCAGGAGTACCATTTTCCTTTGTATAATCTGCATTTCATTCATGCCACTGAATGCAGAAATTGCATACATGAAACTTCTACATGTAGGTTAGGACTTGTACTTTCAGGTAAAAATGTCAGACTCCTAACCTTAAATGCCAGCTACCTTTTCCTTCAAGATGTTCCCCGTCTGCATCAGCATTTGGAGTCCATCTGTACATTTCCTTCTGAAAAAAACAAAGAAGGGATACATATTCAAGTCTTGAAAGAAAAGTTGAATAATGCGAGAAAATAGTTATTAAAATCAGACCATGTTTTTTAGCGGGTTGTAGAAAACCATTCTGTTCAAAACTGAAAACAGAACACTCCCACAGCTCGCCAGGAGTCAACACATATTTTTCACACCATGTCAGATATTAGATGGGAGACAGATGACTTAATTATCCTCTCTAATACACTCTTAAAATCATAGCCAGCAAGGGCAACCTCTTAGTTTTACTTGCAAACACATCTTGTTGTTTTCGTCAGAATGCTGGGGACTGTTGTGCATCATTGCTGTAAAACAAGACAACCCACCTGGAAGGAGAGAGACAACAAAGATGTGGGTGTCCTTCTGATGCATGAATTTGGCAGGGTGCAATCAGCCCTTGCAAGGTTTTTTGTGAGCAGTGATAATCTCCCTCACTGATTAGAAAGGGGCTCAGCCAGCTACGTATCATAATTCCAGTGACTTAAACAGAGGAATCAGTACTCAGAGAACTCAAAGGAAGCCACTTCAGATTTTATTTCAGCAAGATGAAATGTAGGCCATGGTGAAATTTATTGCAAAAGTCCCATCAGACTTAACAGGATCAGAGGCACTGCAAGGTTTGAGTAGGTAGGTCAGAAATCTCAGGAAGCAGTTTGTTAGATTTCAGGTGTGCTCTGGCCCTATCCAGCCACATGGTATTTGGACATCTGCTTTTCCGTCAAGGACAGGCCATAGAAAATGGAGATGAACAAAATAAAATCAATTAAATAAATTATTAACCTCAAAAACCATAAATTATTAGACTCCAAAAAATAGTTCATCCTCTTGGGCATCTTGAATTTGGGGCAAATAGTAGAAATTTCTTCACAGCCCTTTGTACTTCCTAGTGATTTGAGTATCGTGAAAGAACCCCAGCACTTCCATTCCTGTCAGGTATTGCTAAAATGTGCAAACTGCATTTTCTTTTCATGAGGATACTTAACATAGAGAAACATCCTCTACATTAGTATCAACAAGGAGAAACATCCTCTACTTTGGTATCATTGCTTCATATGGAGGCAGCTACTGCCACAAGGTAAGCTATCACTTTTACACCAAGACCTACTCTAAGTCTAACTTAGCTCTGGCACCAAAGAGTGCATGGAAAAAGACATGAAAAAGAAGTTTTAATGGGCTAAGCATTTGCAACAATTAAAGCATGCTCTGCATTTCAGTATTTTTCATGACTTGTTGTTACCCCCTTTGAAATGTTACAAGAATGTGGACTTTTTCAACAAGTTATTAAGCACTACTGAGTTATTAGCACCTCCTAGAGAATTTATGACTTCATCTACACAGTATTTGTCTCCATGGCAACAAAACTTTAGTGTAACTGTACTGTTAAATATGATGTATTTTGTTTCCTCTATGCCTTAGTGAAAGACATTAACTAGAAAGAGTCATGCTGGAATGGTGACCTCATTGTAAATAATTTCATAACCAATTCCTCTGAATCTCTAGACTCACTCTGGTTTCAATAAACTTTACAAAAAATTTCACATTCCAAAAAAGCGATAATTAAATGCATGGTAAATGTATGAAACATAACAAAAGAGGATTAGAAAATATAAAATGCTTACAAAAGAGTACAGTTTACAGTTGATATTTGTCTTCTAGAAAAAAACATTTGAATGAAATAGTATAGCTATAGTTAAGAGGTTCTAGGTTAGGATTTCCACTTATAACTTCACAGTGACACTGAAATCAGTCAGCTCTGCTGACTTCCACTTGCTGACCATCTGTTGTTTTGCCTGTAAAACTGCCTTCTGAAATTTTATCAGATCTTATCTTACATATGAATATTGGAAAAGCCATTTACTTTGTATTTGCACAGCACTGTGCACAGAAAGGTGCAGATGTGGCTGACCATTAGTTACAAAGCAGTAAGTGTTTATAATAGCACTATTAAACCCTTTGGAAAACTATGGACTTATAGAGGTATTTCTGTTGTACACAGAATTAAGTTGCCACAAAACCACCATGTGCTATCAACATATAAACCTGGTTATTTAAAAATGTCAAAGTCTGAGCTGTCAGAAATCTGCAAAGTGCCAGGCATAACTCTAGCTTTCAGGCTTTTCTGTTCACAGCTCACTCCTCTCCCTGCCCGCCTGTCACAGAGACACGCAGCCTTGTTCCTCTTCTTAGATTGGCTGGCTGTCACATTCACAGCTTTCTTTCAAGTAACTGCAAAAACATGCCATTGATCGGGACGTTGAGCAAATACACACTTGAAGAAGTGGCACAGTAATTTGCTTTTCTTGCAGACAAAATTCTGACTGGTATGATGCAGTGGATGCAGGAGAAACACAAGGAGACATGGAAGACCTGGGTAAGTTATCTGTACTGTTTATGTGTTTCAGTGAACAATGACAGAAAGCATCAAGAGAACAGGGTAGACTTTCCCCTGTGCTTTTCAGACAGCTTTAAGCACTGTCCAAGTGGAAATTCTCATTTTGCTAGTTTGATTTTTCTTACTGATGCTTGATGTATCTTTCTTTCAATTACTATTAACTGAAACACTCATGAATGTTTGTTTTCAGTGTTCTACATTTTTCTCTCCACAATGATCTTTTTAGGCTCAAACTTTTTAGGTATGTTTTCATCATGTATCTGTTAGTCTCCTTCTGTGTTAATATGAGCATGTGTACTACACAGGTGTGTTTTGGAAGAGTAAAGCTCAACACTTGGCAAAAATCAGATCTTAGAAGCATTGGTTAGTAACTATGTAAATGTATCATTAATGCCAAAAAACAAAAGTGGCATTTATCTCTAGTCATCACAGCTGGAGCTCTATATTTACCCTTCCCTTCTGTATAACTCTACCTCAGGCACATGTAAGGTCCTGAAAAGACATATAGGAGAGAAAAATATATAATATATGCAATTATAAAGGCAAAATAGCAATAGTCCTTCATGAATTTGATATTCATGTGTGATCCTTGGATTTCTAGAAGAAAAACTGATCTTGAATCCTTATCCTCAAAGCAAAAGAATTTTAGCTTTTTTTAAGAGACACATAATCACTGTTCCTCTTGCCATCACTATAAAATGCACAAATTTACACTACCTTTATTACTATTCCCTATAGTATACATTTGGCTTAATAAGGCAATTTGCATAGTAAAAAGCTGTACTCTTGAGAGAACTCTTCATGCGTTGTTAAGGCACCATATTTGAAGATGTGGTAAAGTCAAGGCAAATCAGAAGGTGACGCTAAAATAAAGAGTTCCGTAAATATTTTTAAGCCTATAGTTATCCAAGTGTACACTAAATATATGGCTTCTGTAGACAACAGTCGGTCTGTGTGTAGGTCCACCTAGATTTTGCAGTGCTGCCTAGACTTCATTGACATTGACTGCTGAAATGAACCTTACTTATCCTGCTTGCAGGATTGGGCTATTGTGCTCTCTCAGTGCGTATGTGTTGACCTCTCAGAGTGTCAGTCCCTGAATCCACTGACACTAAGATATGTCTCCATGATCTCAAGTTAGAATATTAAATCAGATGGGGAACACAGTTTCTGTTTATTCCCATGCTTGAACCAATTTCAGCTTGGCTTTCCCAGATGACTCTTCTGACTCACAGACCTCAGCTTTTTGAGGGGTAGGCAGCTTCCAGTCACTCTACTGGAAGCTGCTTCTCTTTAAACAGAAAAAATACATGTTTACTTGACAAATAGAAAGCGGGTAAATGAACATATTTCTAAGAGCTAGGAGACTGGGTTTATGAATTCAATCACAGCTATGTTACTGATATTATGTATACTCATATCTTTGGTATCCTCATTGAGCCCCACAGCCACTAAAAAATTAAGCAGAGTTGGATATCGACATTTCCTTTTCCCTCTCTGGACATGTTTTACAATGAGGACACCCAGATCACACCTGCTGCTATGACAAACTTTAGTATGCAGATTTATAATCAGAGCTTCACTGCAGTCTTGAGTAGGAGACTGAAGACTGCATGAGGTATCTCAAATCTTGCACCTTTCCCATTTCACCTGGATTTCAGCTTAGTGTCCAGGCTTTTACAGATATTCTTGGGTACCCACATCTCCTTACAAAGAGGCTAACACAGTGCCAATCTAACTCAGAGCTGCAAACTCTAGGTGGGGAGACAGGCATCTAAAGGTTAAGTCTAGCTTTTCAGTCCTTTTGTGAATCTGGTCTTAGAACATATTTGTAAATGAACTGTTCCTGCCTTGCTTACTGCATTCTGTCACCATTGTGGCCTATGCATATAACCTTGCTAAATGAGAGTCTCCTTCTCTAGCACAAAATGACAGAGAGAGAACACAGGAGCATTTGCAGGGAGCTCCTAGTGTACGGCACGGGTATCAGCCAGGTAAAAGGGAAAGGGAAAGGGAAAGGGAAAGGGAAAGGGAAAGGGAAAGGGAAAGGGAAAGGGAATGCAAGGAAAACGCATGCAAATATCTCTTGATCTTTATGAAGAATTTTACTACACTGGGTGTAATGCTCTGATGTGATAAATCAGACTTAATATGAGATAATTACATCACCCACCTAAGATTCAATCTTCTCAAATCGATGTTAATAAATCCTTTGTACCACCAGACCATCATCATGCTCATGGTCTCCATACAGACTCACTTATATACACTAAATGCAAATCACTCATTTCCAGGACTAAAAAGTAGATGCTTCATTGGAAATGTTGTGAGATACCCATTTTTTGAAAAACATCATTTCTTTTCTAAAAGCAGCATCATAGCTAACCAGATGAATTTTATCACCTTGAGCAAAATAAATCCATCAAATAAGAAAAAGCAGACCTCTGATATCAGGTAACACAAGCTTTAAGATCTGAAAGTATCATTATGATCACTTACTGCAGCTTCTTGTATAATGCAGCTCATAAGATGTTACCCAGTAATTCCTTCCTCAAGTTGTAACTTCATATATGGGCAGCTTTCACTGAAAATGACTCGTGGACAGAAGGAAGCAGGTTTATTCCCTAGCTGAGTAGCAAAGTACATATTTTAGGCAGAGCTAGTCACAAATGCCTGTAAGCACAAAGCTCTTTAGCTTGGCAGTACAGTATTCCAAGCCATTTCAAACCAAACACATCCTACTTTAATTTATAGGTATGTAACACTCATTTATGCCAAGATCCCTTACAGCATCTCTGGCAGTTCAGAGGTACCCCAGTGGCTGGGCTTGAATGCAAACAAGACTCAGAATCTTAATCTGCTCACCTGAGATTGCTGTGTCCTTCCTTACTGAAGGAAATGTTGATTTTCCCTTTCTATCTGCTTTCAGTGGGAAACGCCACATGAGGGAATGTAGCTTCAGAGTACAGAACTCTCAAAATGTGGTCCATTTCCTATTCATATGTTTTCCAAGAGTTACTAGGGTATCTACCAGTTTCTGATTAGCACAAAGCTGCTTACAACAGTTCCTGCAAGGCCCGTCTGTGCTTTATTGGCAGGTAATGGAATCTGAAGGGTCAGGTGAAGTTCATTTTTTCAGAAGATATCTTTCATGAACTGCTACTGTTATTAAAGAGATTCTGTGTTAATAAGCATGGAGTGAAGAAAAAAGCAGGAGAGTAGAGATGGAAAGGCGTCTGAGAAACATTGGAGGCAACCTTTCCTGTCATAAAAGCAGCAGATCTGTACTCTAGAATGCATCGAGCTAAACAAAAAAGATGATGGAGACCGTATGGTATATTTCAGAGGTCTATAAAATCCATTCAGTGACTCCAGTTTCTTTTTATGTGAAGCTAGAGGACATCAAATTAAACCCATGTATGTTAGTCTGAAAAACAGAGAAAACGTTTAAAACAAAACACACAGTTAAGCTGTGAAACATCTTGCTGCAGCATATTATTGATACCAACAGATTGCACAAGTTCAAAAGGAGGATCATGAAATTAATAGGAGAAAAATCTCTTAAGGACTATTGAACACAGATAAACTACCTCTAGCTCAGGGGGTCCCTGAATTCCAGTTTCACAGTCCAGCTGTTCTGGGACGTACCACCCCATGCTCTTTCTACTCTGTGTTCTTCACTTGGCACCTGCTACTGACCACTGCAAGGCAGAAGATATTACGGCTAAACTGTATGACCCATTTTCAACTTTACGAAACTTTTTAAAACCACATCACTAGGACCAGGTTGGAAATATTTCAGTCTTTGTGGAGAAAATGTCAGCATCCTAGGATCATGAATAATACTTGCTGCCTAATTACTGTGAATGTCTTGGTTGTTTTCTTGCCAAAAACTTGTCAAGGTGGGTTATTATGCATGGGGAATACAATTTGCAGTGAGATTTTGAAATCAATCTAGTTTAGATGAACACAGCCAAACTAATCGCAAAGGATGGATATAGCTGAAAACTACTTTTATCAGCAAATAACATATTTTATGCCATCTCCTAAGAAAAAAACCAACATTGCATGATCTTTAGTTTCCAGTCAACCTGGCCAAGTAATTTTCTTATCTATAACATTATATTTACTAGCTTAGATTGATTTTTCAGGTTATTTGCCTCAGTAAATACATTTTAAAACATGTAAAATATGTTTAAATATCCATGCCATCAGTCTTAATTGTTCAAAAAAGTATTTGATAAGATCCAGCATATTCTATGGAAATGCCAGAGTTCAGCTGAAAAATATTTGGGTTTCTTTATTTGTGGATGTATTTTTTCTCTGCTTTCACGTTTCTTCATACTGCACTTGTGGAAGTATATTATAAAGAGAAGAACCTGACCTAGGCATTGAAAGTTTAGTCAGAGAAGACTGGGCAGTTCTATTTTTCTCCTTCAAATCCTTACTAGTTTAGTCTTTTAGAAATATTTGACACGCCTGACATGCATCCATCTGGACTGAAAAAATCACAGCTGCCAAAAGACATGGATTCTTGCAGTCAGCTTCACATGTTGCAGTTCATTTGACTACAGGGACATAACACAAATATATGCATCTTACTGTTGAGTGTGTGACACTGAAATCCACAATTCCAAATCACATTTCCATTTCAACTGCACTGCCTTCAATGTAACTGTGAAAACCCATCATTTAATAAAATAAATTGAAACCTTGAAAGCCCTTGATGGAAACGCAGGAGCTTCTTCTTTGAATGGATCAGGCTTTGAAAAAAGACATCCCAGCCATATGGCAGATTTAAAAGTCAAAGACAAGAAGTTTCTTCTCAGCTCAGAAGAGATTTTTTTAACATGTGCTGTCTGTTGAGCTTATGTAGAAAGCTATTTTTCTCCCAAGTCTATTTGTCTAAATGCAGATCTTGGAGAAAGAGTCATCACCAACAAAGGACTGTGTGATGAATTAGTATGTCTGGGAGCTCATGTCAACTCTGTACAAAAGCATGACTGTTTCAATAGGACAAGAGTGTCAACTGCAAGCAGACAGAGGAAGGAACAGGCTGGTTTTTCTATTTCTTTACCCGAGGGGTTGGCAGCATAGCTCACTGCTGTGCCTTCAGTGGCACTCATGGGGAATCACAGCCACAGAGTGCAAAAGGCATCTTGTAGGGGGTACCATGCCTATGTCCCATTAAAGGCAGATGGATGTCACTGACTTATTGATGATGATAATAAAAAATAGCCTTTCTTTTCAGTATATGATGCTAGGAAAAAAGATTTTCTCAGAATCCTTCTAATTTTTCAGGTGGCAGTGGTAACAGCAGGAAAAATGTGATAGTAATCACTGGCCATAATGCAAAATTAATCCTCTGGCAGTATGGTAGAACCTCTGCACCTCAAATCAGTAACATGCCAAGGTGAGCAGATACTTATTGCCTCTGGTGCTGACCCAGAGTTAGTTTATTCACTGTCATGTGTCACGCTGTCCGACTCAGATGCCTGGGTGGTACGTACTCATTCCAAAGCACACCCTTTTCTAGGAATCAGTGTGCTTGTGCACATGTACGTGCACTACCTGGATGGATGGATGGATAGAAATAGGTACTAAAAATAGTAAATGCTGAAGATCAAGGAAAGGCTTTATAAGGAAGGGAAGCCAAACTAAGTTGCACATTTTTTCTTAGTCAATTGTCTTATTTCCAAAACCTCGTTAGGGTCGTCAGAGTGGTTTAGTGATAATGCTTGTTACTAAGAATTGGTATTTAAAAGAGAATAGTATTGGAAACAGGTTGCAATCTTACAGCTTTTTTCAAGTTTTCCCAAAATGTCATTCCCTGATAAAGTTAAAATCATGTCATTTGGAAACACGAGCAGTTGATTTGTCTTACGTCACTGGTAAGGCTCTTTACATCCAATAAAATGAGTTAGCACAACAGATAAGAAATAGGTATTTTTTCAGTGACATCCATGGACAAGATTTTTGGTTAACTCACATCAGTAATCATGTTCTTTGTCAAATTATTTCTTAGGCTCAGCAGATGAAATACTGAACTATTAGAGAATATATGTTGCCTTGAGTCACATTCTGATCTCCAATAATGGTGGTGGCAGGAGTAGAGGTGGTGGTGGGGTTTTTTAGATAGCTAAAAAACTGTTCCTGTCAGAAGCAAGTAATATTACAAGTTTTAAATGGTAAAAGTAGTGAAACTCTTGGACAATTTTTAATAAGAGTACACATAAGAATAAGATTAAGAATGAAAAAGAATAAGATCAAGAGTAAGAATAACAAACAAACCCAAACCAAGGCCCAGCTATTGTTTGAGCTGGTCTGATTATTTATATCAAAACTTGGAGTTATAGTCTTGGAAAACCAGTCAAATGGATTTTGCAGTAAAGGGGAATATGACTCCCAAGAGCAGCCATATCTGGATTCATGAGACTGATGGCTATCTCAGAGCTTTTTACTTCATAGTGCTGGAGCATGCCAGGGCTTTGTGGCAAACCTGGGAAACAAGCACGACGTTAGCAGAGGTGTTAGGCTTTCTGCTGGAGAACCAGGTGGTTCTTGGGAGCCCAATTAGTGAGCACTCTTGAGACCAAAGGTCTTGTTTTATCAAAAAAAGTCTGAAAGTCCAGAGGATCTTGATTAGGTTCTCCTGGACCCACAGGCTCTGCACCACACACGCACACCTGGTACTGTGAAATGTATGCTCTTGTCTGTCTGCTCCAAAGTAAGTGTGTAATTCTTTCTCCTGAAGCAGTGCTGACTACTGGGATTTTTGCCCATTTGGGACTGGAATAATTTTTAAAAAAGAACAATCCCTAAATGCTAAATTTTGGTAAGTTCTAATTATCATTTAACCAAACAGCATCTGCTCCACTGAATCTTAAAACCTAAATCACATATGAGCTTCCAGGTTTTGCCAAAACAAACACTATCAAGGAGAACCTGTGCTGTGTTCTTCTTCTAAATAGTACAAAAATCTATCAATGCTAGAGTGAAAAAATATGGTGAAATGTTCTTCTGTTAAAATATGTTTTTTGTAGAAGCCAAAATATTTAATTTAAATACATTAAACTAGTTTATCAATCAGCAGAACATTTCTAGATTACGGATCTGAATCTAATTCATAAATAGAAAACCTGCTAAAATGCACATTCAAAGAGGCCTGTGATCCAGAACAGAACAAATTAAATTTAGCACTTGAAGTTTATCATAAAAGTAGAATCATCATCTTCCACATGTCTCTGTCCTTCATATCACAATGAGGAACAGAAATAGTCAACCCAGTTTTCTTTCTTGGCTAACAGCAACACAGAAGTATTCAATTATAACAAGCAAAATTACTATTATTCTTTTTTAATTAACAAAATAATCATAATATCCCATAGAGGTTTCAAAAAAGCTCACTTTAAATACCATTCCCTACCAAGCATAGTTTATATCATGCTCATCTACAACCTCAAAAATTAGACCCAATGTGAGTCCCTATTACACTGCTGACAATTCTGAATCAGTTTTCCTTTCAAAATCTCAGCCATGTTAATACTTTGTTCATTTAAAATTGGCATGAGATGCATATGCCAATATTGTTTCATTTTAAAGGAAAAAGAGTTGAAGTAGCGTAACAGTGATGGCCAACTTCAACACAGAAGATTTTATTGTGATGAGAGAAACTGTTGCATTGCAGAAGAAGATCAGAGCTCTGTCTTATTAATCTATTTACAAAGAGATTTCTGGAGATTTCCCCTGAAAGTCAGTGTTGTTGTCCCAGTCCAGGTGTCTGATCAGCAGATTATGCTTGTGTATTGTCCCTTACCTCAAGAATGCAGGAACAGCACAGAAGATGCTCAGATTCAAGGCCAGTGACTTCTCTTCTTAAGGAAGAATGACCAAAAGAAGCCTGACTTGTTGTATTTTGGCAGACGGGTAATCATCTCTCATAAATACATACTTTTCAGTGGTGTTTCTAAAAGAATAAGCACACTAACTTGTAGAGACGTAATTCTTCATACCTGCAGACAGAAATGTTTGCAGTATTACTAAATAAAATTCAGTTTCTCCATCTGGCATTTTCTGTGTAGAATTTCTGTACAGATCACATGGATGTCTCTGTAATGTCTCAGATTTAACATACTTTTTAGTCACAAATTAATTGAGGGTGAAAAAATCTTTTTTACATTTATTAAGTTTTACAGAAAAAAAAATTCCAAATGATCCCAAATTTGAAACTTCATAAGATTTTTAAAAAGTCCATATTTATCTTCGCTACACTGGAAGTTGCCATTTGCAGAAATTAACAAAATACTTAATCAATTTTAGCATTACATTGTATTCTCCCCATTCTCCCTGCCTTGTTGTTTGGATTCCTGATGCTCCTCCTTCCCCCTCTACCAGACAAAAATCCATCTCCTGTAAAGCCATGAAAATCATACCTCCTTCATAGCACCTTGCAGCTCAAGGTGAAAACACAAGATTGCCTTATAGAAAGATGTTGCATTACAGAAAACAGAATCCTTCAGCAAGCCCAGAAAAATGAAAAATGGAGATACAAACAATAGCTTCCATACGGCACTACACTGGTATGCTAATACAGCATTAAGTTTCCACTGAGTGAGAAACCAGAAATATTTAGGTCAACTCTACATGTGCAAAACTTCTATTTGGGTCAGTCTTACCCCAAGCATAAATAATGGAACTAATTAAAAACAAACTAACAGGTCAACAATATCTACGCGTGGTCATTGCTGTTGAAGCAAAAGAAGCCTTTTAGCCGAGCCCTGTTTCCAACCCCATTATGAAACTCTGTGATTTAAGAAATAACTGTTTCCATATTTGAAGTGAGGCACAGCACAAACATTGCGGCTGAGGGAAAGAAGCAGAAATATAGCAGCCTTGCCCTGAGGACTTCTCTGAGCTGCACAGTCTGCCTGAGGCATCCTCCCCTGTGGCCCCAGGGGCTCTGCTCTTCACGTTTTCCCCTTTCCACCTGCCTCTTCCCAGCACTTATCAGTCCCAGTATAACCAGCTGTTGGAGGAATTGTAACTTTTTGAGTTGAGAGGCTGTTGCGAGGTGGTATCTTTTATGTTGTCTTTGCACAACTGTGGTCTTCTATGTGATGTAAAGAGAAAGCAGCTGGCTGGAAGACCTCCTTCTGTGCGTTTGTTTTAGCAACATTATAGGCATTTTCTCATTGCAAAACATATGGTCGGACACCTCTCTTTCATGCTGCTGGTGTAGGGTTAAAACTACTAGGGACAATTAAGAAAGTAATTTCAAATGCAGCATTTCTCTTTCCTCCAAAGTGCACAGTGTAAACAAAGTGATACCAGATTTCATGACCAAGAAATGGTGAATATTCTCTGTGGAGATTTGCAATGTAATGAAATTATTCGTTAAACTGGAGGTATTGGTATGACCATTAAAGGTTAAAAATTCCTGACTTCTTTTTATTTATCTGTCACAGAAGATCACAAAATGCAAAAGAAAGCTAGCCCCTTCGTTCCCCTGTGCCTGTTCACCTGAATGTTTTCAAGTGGGTTTATTACAATTTAGTCAATTTCTTGGAGTAACAGAAGTTACTTAAAAGGTAGCCAGGCTTCAGTTGAACAAATAGATTCCGATAGTAGTGAGTAACGTCTTCGTTCACTGCGATGAAAAGAGATTTGGCAAAACTTCCTACACTTTGCTATGTGAGAATTCATTTAGCTAAAATCACTTCATTCGCCACTTTATACTCCTTTTTTGTTGTTGTTGAAAACCATTTACCTTAAATATCATCACTAAACAGATGATAGAGAAGGGAGTTACTTAACAGACAAAGTGAATATCAGCACAGTTCTTCTGTGACTTTTTGTGAGACAGTGTTTCCTGTTTAGCCATGGCAGCTTGGGAGGCATTCTGAAAAAATGAGTTTTCTTGTACTGCACTTGTCTCATATGACTGTCAAAAAAGATTTAGTTAAAAGAAAACTGTCAATGTCGACAAACAAGACCATGTAAAAGGAATAAATCTTTGTCCTATGAAAAAGGAATTACGATTCTCTACTATTTACTAATTTTCTATTTGCAATTTTTAATGGTAATTTGTAGATTTCAGAAAGTCTGTATTTTGTTTACAAGAGTGCATCTCCCGGTCCTGCAAGTTTCCGTTGGCATCATGGGCTGCCAAAGCTTGATTTGTTCCATTTCCAAGGGCTGGAGGATAAATTTATGAGCAGTGTTTGGGTTACAGTTCTAAACAGCACATATCTGACATTTCACCTTTGTCTCCATTTAACCTCCCCCAGTCAGAATACAACTTTGTGTTCCCCTTGGGGGATGGACAAGGAAGATGAAATCAGTTAGGGAACATTGGAACGGCAATTCAAGAGAAGAAAGAAATCTGGGACTATCCTTCTTAAAAGCACTAGTAAATAGGGACAACAAGTTGCTTTGCTGCTTTGCATGAGTCTACCCGTACAGAATGCAAACTGGTGATGGCAGAAATTAGGGAGAGACAGAGGAGGAAGAAAGACTGTTTTTCAATCTCACATTGAAACTCACGGTTCCCGATATTCAATACTTAAACCCTTTCCTTGCTTAGACTGTTGCCTATTGTTCTGCGGCTGTTCTACTTCTGAAAAATTCCCTTCTTTCCAGTTATCTGATTTTTGCCACATAACAAACCTTCATATGCAACTTTGAATACAAAAAACTCGAAAGCTGGCACCAAATTTTCACTTTGGAAAAATAAACACATCATACTTATAAAATAGGAATTGTTAAATGACAAGTTTTCACCTGGAAACTGAAAGCTTTTAGAAAGTGCTAAAGTCAGTTTTTAGGCTTCACAGCCACCCTGTCCCACTCTTCTTATGTTTGTTATGTGTGAGCAGAATTTAAAAGTTGCGTTTAAAATTCAAAGAAGAACCAAGAAAAAAAATTCAAGAACTCAGGGGCTTGGGAGTGAGAAACAGAAATGTTTTGGAGTATGGTGAAAAACGAATAATTTATTCTATCATTATCAGGACTTTTTTTTTTTTAATTTCAAATGCATCCATAATCCAATGCATAGAATGAAAACAAGGGATTTTAAAAAGTAATTTCAAAATTTAAAAAAAAAAATTAAAAAAAGAAAATTAGACCCAGAAGCTCAAAAGAGGTAAACTTATCCTGTGGAGATTACAGCTATGACCTGAAGTGAAATTTTAGCAAAACTGTTTTTCCACAGTTTGATTTGAATGTGGTTGCACATTTTATTACCATATAAAAATGCTGTATTTTGCTAAGCTTTCTTTAGTCCTCATATCAGTTCCAACAGGGCAACCCACATAGCCATTTTCTACTGAAAACTAGTGTAGGTCAAAAGTTTATGTTAACATATTCTCCTGTTTAAATTTTTTTTAAGTGGGAAATGCTGGACTTTTAAAGCAAATTTAATTTTCATTTTACCCTGCTAAATTTGGCAAAATAAAAATCTATTATTCTGTATCCCAATATTTTTTTCTTGTAAACACTCTATTTTCAAGGAACATTTATTCAATATGAGTAAGGAGGAGAAACTTCAGTATTGCTACTTTTCTACTGTTCATAAACAATCAGACACAGAATTAGACATAAATTGCCAGTCCATTAAGTAGGTTTATCTGCCTTTTAGATCTGCCTAATAATCTAGTTGATGTTTATTTCAATGTATTTTATCTCCTGCTTTCACATGTCTTCTGCAGCCCTATAGACAGGACAGTATGTACTCTATATGCTCTCACAGTAATCTCTCCACATATAAAAAATAATTCTGTTTTATTTGGATTGCAGTTTTGCCTAAATATTTGTCTTTATTCTTCCAAGATGCATGAAAAATTGATCTTCTCAGTATAAAATAAACCAGGTTTTCTGCAGGTTATCCAAGATATTTGTTAACATCTTTGCATTCACATTAAGTTTGCACCCAGTCATGTTCTAGCTAAGTCTCGTCAGTGTACGTAAAGTTTTAAAAGGTGCACTTATTTGATGTTTAGATATAATACTTTCCATAAGAATCTCCCAAGCTTGCTTTCTAAGGGGGGGGAAAGTATATGCAGTGTGTTTTATGACACTTCTGCTTCAGACCATTATTTTGAAATGAGGATTCCTTTTCATCTGCAAAATAAATTTAATTGCATGCGGCGCCAGAAATATGTAGCACAAAAAAATGCATGTATTTGGAGACCCAACTTGAAACCACAGAAGCCCCAAAACCAATGAGTTAGAGCTGAAGTTAAAAGAAAGACAAACAAACAAACACAGAATCCTTTCCTTATAAAACTTTAATGTAAATTATGACCTTCTAAAAGGTGCCGACCCAGAAATTCTGGAAATCGAGACCGTCTGTTAGAGGTCAAAGAAAAGGCTCACCCTAACTTCAATAAGCTTTATAGTAAGCTATATCTGCATGTAATATCATAGCAATATCAGTGGAAAAAATGGAAGTGGCATATGAAAATATAAGCAAGCAGCTGGAATGAACACTGATGCTTTTACCTTTGTTTCTAAAAGCACCTCCAGATATTCCCATCTTCAAAACGAGAAGGGAGCATTGGTCTCTCCTTTCCCTGGGCACAGTAAAATGAAGCATCTATAAACCCAGTATAGATGTTGTCTGTCTGCAGTTGCTTTATGCAGAAACAGACAGACCCTAATAAATCTGACTTCATGGAGTTTTTTGTTTATTTCTTTTGTAAACTTACCATTTGTGTAAGTCTTTAAGTTGACCAAAGGTAAAACAAAAAAATAAGATAGAGCCTTGTGGGCATTATTTCTTCAACACTTGCCAGTAATGTTGCATTCTCAGTAACATGATAGTCATATACCTTAAATTTTTTCTTCTGAGAAATAGGAAAAGCTTTCTTGAACATAAATAATCTTCTTCACTCATTTATTTTTTTAATGTAATGTTTTTAGAAAAGGTGCACTGGGTGTAATTAGAGCAACAGTTGTCAAAATGTCTAAAAGTCATGTACCTTTAAAAGAACCTTCAAATTTTAGGTAATTTCTAGAGTCTTTTTTCCTTCTTCTTTAATCTGAACATTTGCTTGTAAAGACACATAGGGTGAAATTCTGTATCTGGTGAAGTAACCCACAGGCTGCAGAAGCTAAGCATGCCTCAGTTGATATTTTTACTTCTCAGGTGTCTTCAGTACAAAGAACTTTAGCAGAGCTGAAAAAGCATGGTTGAATCAGTTTTTCATCTCATCAAGCTGTATCTTCACACAACAACATTATAATTTATAACCATTATCTGCACAGGACACTGTGGATCTTGTGTCAGGTTAGTATAATACCATGTAGATGTTTATCCAGCTTTTGTTATGACTGGCAAAATATTTTCATAAGAATTTTCCTCTCTTTTCTTCTTTTGTCATTTTTCCCTTTTCCTATTCCCAAGAAAAAATGATTTTTTCCTCAAAATAATTTTTCTTTTAGCCTATCCCTTATTTTCAACTAAAATATGGCTTATTTTCAGGAAAGATATTATGAACATATTTCCAAACAATTCTCCAAATCCTGTGTATTTTTCTCTTCTGTATTCTCCTGAATATCTGATGCATACTGACAGTTTGAGAAAGTCCATCTTTTTCTTTAATACTTTTTTACTTTAATACTAACCATCTTCCATTGGTTAATTTTTTCAGTGCATCCCACTCCTTTCTCTGCAGCTCCTCACCACTACCATGACACATTCAAATTTTGTAAAGATTTTATTCTGTAAGCTCTGTTTCAGGCTTGAGTCATCTCCTGGAGAATTTAAAGACAATATCCCACCCTGGCAGTGCCTGGGTGCACCTCTGTCTTCTTGGCCTGTTGAAGCTGGTAAAAGGAGCAATCACTAAGGGTAGACTTGACCCTTTTGTGGAATCAGGGTGAATCCTGTTAGCGGAAGCAAAGATTTCGTAATGGGATGGAGGTGTAGGCCATCTCTGCATAGGATCAGCATTTAGGAGGCCCTAGAAGAGAGATGACAAGGAGCCACTCCATTGTTAAACTCTATGGTATGGTGCAGAGGCTTCATATGATAAGTTTCGTGAAGACAAAATAACCATAATTATAATCTTCCTATTATGACTATCAGTAGGGTTGGTGTAAATACCTAAGTCTGACAAATAAAAGCACACAGGATGCAAATGTCAGGCATGTGAGATGGCTAAAGATGAGACAAGGAGAGCAGCAGCCAAACGTCCACACTTTTAACAAACGGCAGGGGCACACTGAGGAGTGAGCACAATGTGGGTAAAAATGAGATTTTTCACTGAGTCCAAAAAGCCTTGAGGTCAGTAGGAAAATTATCCACAGGCGTACGTTTAGGTGAATGCAAAGTCTTTCACTTCAGTGTCTTTGAACATTTTTTTCACCAAAGGGATTTTTTAATTAAACAGTAACACTAAGTTTGTTACTTAAAACAGCTTTAATAGGAAAAAAGGTTATTGAAGCTTAAAGGCCTTTTGAAGGAATAAAACTTTTGAGGGTTTGGCCAAAAAGTGTGGGTCAGCCTTGAATGAATGAGAAGACACGTTCAAGCCCAGCTGCAGGCTAAACTGGAAACAAAATCCTTACTTAGCATTATAAAAAGTTTTGGCAATTTTGACTTCTAGAAGAACATGTCCTTCTCTCAACTCTTCTAACATGAAAGCACACAATTCCTGTTCTGGGACAGTGTCTTCCAGCCAAGCTTTACTGATGGTGGAAAATAAAGAACAAGGAAGACAGGCATTGAATGTATGTCTGCACAGACTTCAGAGATGCCAGATTAACAGCTCTGATTGCTAGAGTGGCATATAGCTCTTACGAGCAGAGCCACAGGGGAAGAAGTGGTTCCCAGAAGTGTAATTAGAAAAACAAACAAAGAGTATGCAAAGATTTACTACTGACTATTGTGAAAATTTATTTTAGTTTTTTTAATCAGACTTTTAAAAAAATACTAAAACAATCTTTGAAGAAGAAAATATTTGATTTCCAATAAAACCAATAATTTTCAAAAGCCCAAAATTAACCTTTTCAATCAAACCGGAATCACATCTTTGGAAATATTTGTGTGGCATAGGGATGGGTGATGTTTCCAAGCCAAGACAAAATTCCTGAAAAAGCTTGTTTTTTCTGATGATTAAAAAAAAGCCAAAGTATTTAACAAAGATAAAAAACGTCTATGGAAAAAAATTTGAGGAGCTCTTCTAGTAAGTCAGAGACCTCACACATTGCAGGGAACTAAAGCATAATATTAGAATAAAAATTAACTTTAAAAAAAAAAAAAGAAAAAAAACGCATTACCTTCTAATTCTGAACTCTGATCAAGCCAACATAGCAACATAACAATTAAATCTGAGCTTAAAATACAACAACTTCCTCTATTTAGAAAGATAATGAGAAAGGATGGGGCGAGTGTCAGAAACTCAGGAACACCAGGTGTGTTCACAGTTCCTTCCACTTGCCAGTAGCCCCATCTCCACCCAGAGATCAGGGCTGGGGACCTGCCACTCACTTCGGGACCACACTTACAGCACAGACGGTATTGCCGAGCGAGAGGCACGACGCAGTGCTGTAAGGTGGCCGGGCTGGCAGAGAGGGCAGAAGCCCTCCCCATCCCACAAATCCAGCAACCGGCAACAGTGTGAGGTAGTTTTATGACTTCCTAGTGTCTAACCAATTAGATAAGAGCTAATTTGCATATGCCTGCATGTTCCGCAATCCCATGTCTGACAGCAAGAAAAATACTGCCTAAAGCTGCTGATGTAGGGCCAGATTGCATCACCTCCCATCAGACAGGTGAAAACCGTGTCATCAAAGGCACTGCATCCTTCTGCAGAAGTAAGGACTCCTCGGAGTGAGCAGGTGGTTCAGAGTAAGAGCCTACAGTGACTGGTCGGAAGATTGATCCCTTTTAGCCAAAGCGAAAGCCCTCACTGGCCTCGGCAAGGTTGGGGTCGAGCCTGTGCCCTGTCAGAGAAAAAGGCCCTATGCTCAGGCGTGTGGGAAGGAGGAAAGGTGGGACAAGCCAGCTGAAATATGTCTCTTCAGCACTAAGGACTAGATCACCGGCTGAAAACAAAGTCTGTATATTCTCTTCTTCTGAGGCTATAATACTCTTCCACGCCATTTTTCAGACCCCTGAGAAGGTACACCTTCTCCAGAGAGGGGCTGAGAGATTAACATGTAACAGCAATTTGGGGGCTTAAAGGTTTACTCTAGCACTGCCTTCTGTGTTCCCCAGCAGTTGCCAACGCAAAGGCCACCCTTGCAGAAAGATAGTGACAGATATGAACGAGGCCAAGGGCTCTACCAAAGAACTAGGACCCCAAAAGGAAGACAGCCATGGGCAAACGAAGCAGCTGCCAAATCCCTATTTTATTGGTGGTACCACTAGATGGTATCCATTCTCTAACTTTCCCCATTTTTTTTTTGTCAGTTGCTTTGTCAACCTGCACTGGCAAGTGCTTATACTTATACTGAGTAAACTTAAACCAGTACTTAGGGAATCTAAGCAAGCGAATAATTTTCTGATTTTTTTTTAATAATGTTTTTTGCTTCTGTTCGACTTTGTATTCGTGACAAACAATGCAAAAGATGAGTACTTCCATTGCATCTGTCTCAGCTGCTTAGTGCAGAGATCCCTAGCCAGAAACAGAAATGCTGGCTTGATAGCCAGGTCTGCTAGCAGCATGTTTCAGCCTCTGAGCGCTTTGCCACAGGCATCTGGTAAACCTGCTATCAGAGGAGGACAAAGGACTGTGCTGTGCAAAGCAAGACATGTGTGAACAAGCTGGAATTCAACAAGCAAGGAGCCTAAACCCATCTTCCGAACCCAACATTCCCCGGTTAAGTGCAATGTAAGCAACAACAGGAAAAATCTTCACTCCCTTAGCAGGAGTGTCAGCTAACGGAGTGATTGAGGAGTTATCATTCACCTGGTTTAGATTACAGTGAGCAACTTGTGTTTTTTGGCTAATCTAGGAACAGGTGGACTCTGTTTATTTTTCATTCTTTAAGGGGAGATCCTTGGAATTAACTGTAAATGACACTAACACTTTCAGTTTCTTTGGCTTTAATGATTTTACTTGGAAAGCACCTCTTTAAAGTCCTTAACCATAAGCAGCATAAGGAAAGACTCCGTCATTCTTGGTTATTACAAGAGTCTGTTTCCACTCCCAGTGTGTTTCTTCAGAACTGTAACACATAGGAATACTTGCCCGCAAAATGATAGAGTGCACATTTTCTGCAAAATGCTAACCCAAGTTTCGGTAGCTCTTTTATCTTCTTGTAGCTATATTTTTGATCTTTCTTTTTCCCATGTATCTAGACGTAATTTTAACCTGTGCTTTGCTTTTCCTTGTTAATGGAACCGTACGGTCAGACAATAATTTGCTTTAGAAATGCACGTCCTTCATAACAGAAGAAATGGCAAGAGTTAATCTGTCAGCTATTCTGGCAATAAAGTAAGGGACTGTTTCATCTTCATTGCTTTCTCAGCTCTGTCACTCTTATTTGAGCTTTAGAAAGGAACAAGGAAGAGGAATTTTGGTAGAAAGAGTTGGTGCAGCACTGCTACAGGTACAGGGAAATCATAGTAAAACACAGCTCTCAGTTGTCGAAACCTAGGTCTCTCCCCTTCTGGACTGGACTGAAAGAAACCAAAACCCTGGGCTGGCAATGTAGCTCTCAGCAGCTTGCCAGAGATACATCTGGGTAAGCAAGAAACTGCAGCTGACTATAGAAGTCCATGGCAGTATCTCTGACTGTGGCAGGTTCGGAAAAAGAAAGCTCCTCAGAGTAGCAATTCTCTGTCAGTATTTAGAGGGAAAGTGTTGTGATTTAGGGAGGACAAAGGGAAGAGATCCCGCAAGGTGCTTCAGACTTCTTCATGCTTAGAATAGAAGTGATCATCATGTAGAGTATCAGATTATGCTAGTGGCTTTTGGTATTTGTGTGTGCATATATTGATGTGCCTATTGAGCACACACACTGCAGCAATGCTTACCAAAAAAACCACTGTGCTGGGTAATATATGTGCTAAAAAAGCCTCCCAGTCTTGAACAGTGTACAGTCAACCAGGGTCAGTTTTATGGAGCACATGGGAGATTTCAGAGCTCACATTTCAAACTGCTTCTTTTTTTGTCTCCAATACAGTTCTTCAGTGGAAGCACTTTTGTAATTCCTGAGGGCCAGTGTCACAACCTACACAATATTTCACTTGATCTCTCTGCTTATGGTTCTCTCCTGAATAATCAGTTTTTCCCAATGGATTTGCAACACAATTTATGAAGCAAAGTTTAGTTGTCTTGCTTCAGCGTTCTAGCATAACCGGGCATATGGAAAGTGTGCAAACAGGCACAGACTTTTTTCTCCCTGCTGATTGAATATGAGTAGTAAAACCATTCATTTACTGTCTCAAAAACTAAGTATCAGTTACAAAGAGGTTTTGCAAATAACTTCTACCATGAACTTGCCTGAGCTTTTTTTGACTGATGGAGACTACTATAAACTATGGGAAATCAAACTTTCTGTGAGGTGTTCAGGACACGTGGATCCATTTCTAACCAGGAACTTCTGAAAATAACCTACATCTTGATGAATGCAAGGAAGAAAGTATCAGCTCATGTGCTGAATTATGTAACAACATCAACTGATTTATTGGTAATTTTATATTATCTTCAGAACAGTTCTTACAACATGCAAAACAGGGAGAAAAGTAGAAGGCCATAAAGAAGAGCAGGCTGACGTGATGTTCAGAAGGCTTCACTGCTCTGCAGACTTGTTTGACCTGCGACCATCTGCCTCAAGCTTTCTCTATTACTGTCCTAGAACAAAAGTCACTTAGCCATTTACCAGCAACCGTATGTCTTTGTACCACCAAGCCAGAGTGAAAACGGAGACAAGAGTGCAACTTATACCACGCAAGTGTTTTCATCAAGCGCCTACCAACCTTAGTAGGATTGATTTATGCCAGCTCTGGAACAAGCCGTGAAAGCACGTGACAATGACGACCAGTGACATATTTCAATTAGACAAACATTCCGCCTCTTAATCTAAACCAAACTCGTTTAAAGAAAACTTGCTCAACAAAGAAGCTGAATTTTTTTCACAGGTTTAGAGAAGTATAAGGGATTCTCTGAATCCTTAGCAAAACTAAGGGCTAGCTGGACTCCTTTGGACTCCTTTGTAGAAAAGATACATACCTCATCTCAGTCTGGGGCCTACGAGGGGAAGAAAATAAATCAATAGTAAAACGAAACAAATTAATATAAGTAACATCTCCTAAGCAGGGCTGACGAAATCTTGCTTCCTCCAGATTTGCAAGTCCCAGATGATTTCCTAATGTCTAATAACATGCAGGCTCCAGCTAAAGCTTTTCCTGCAGTTGGGGTATGTGTGAAATCTGTCTTCTGTGATTTTTTTTCTGACACCTAAGAAGTGCAACTCCTTACTGAAGCTTTGAAGGTAGCGTTTATCATACTTGTTTGCTCTCTCCAGCTGCCCAACTTCATAAAATTTTTAAGTACTCCGCATCTGCAAGACGTTCTACTCTCTTTGTCAAGTACGCTTGAAATTGGCCAATGGGTTCTGAAAGGCATAAGAGAAGAGCACAAACTGACACACAAAAAGACAGATAGACATACACAGTACATGGCAATTTTTCTGCTTGCTTCAGGCTGAAATGCTGACGCAAGGCAGCAATTACAGAGAAAGCTACAAATAAAACCTGTTTTGATTATTTTGAGCTTAACTAAGACCTCACAGAACAAAGAACTGCATTGCTCCAGTGACAATGGCTTGGAGTGGTATACTGGCCAGCTGTATACATTTCCTTGGCATACGGAGCCAGGCATTGGTGAAAATGTAGCCCAGACAATGCAGAGTCAGATATAATAATCTGTGGTTGGTACAAGGCAATGAATGGCCATACCAAAAATGGTTGTGACGGGAAGAGAGGAACAAGAAGAAAGGTAGAGCATCTCAAACTGTTCCTTTCCTCCTGGATAGGGCAGCTATGCCTACATCTCTGTGTTAAGACACAATTGTTCTTTAGTATTTTTCTCTCTTTAAGCTCCTTTTATTGACATACCTCAGCTTCTACAAAAATCCTATTCGGCTGGACAGGTGAGGCTTTTAGGCTCTGAAATCAATGTAAGCCACTCTAGAATCTGACTAAACAACTTCTCCAATAGCTATTGGAAGTCCTGCGTTTAGGAAAAGACGATATACAAGATAGTGCAACTTAGGATTTATTTTAGGAACCATTAAGAAAAAAATAAATAGACAACTCTTCACTACTTGAAAGTGGGTTTTGTGGTTAGCTTTACTTCAAAGTAACCAAGTTATTTCCTGCATCTGAACAAACTACCATCATTCCTTTGGCGTTAGTCTGACCTGTTGATTACATGCTTCCATACACAAAAGTTGCACCAAAACCAGCAGATAGGGTAAGAACTATGATATTTGCTACTGTTTGGAATATTCCCCTGTCCTTTTTCCACCAGTAAGCTACGGCAAAAGAAAATTAAATGATATACAAGGAAGTGGAATGATGTAAGAGTCATTTAGGATACTTTAGCCCATATTTGCTTCATGTGAAGACTTCCTGACTTACTCCAGAATCCCAAGTTCCAATGTCTTATTCGGATTTCCAAAAGTCTTCGTTCAAAGCTAAAAGATCAAAGTGCCCAGAGGAAGTGTTTGGCCACTTACCACTTGTATTTCTTGAAGATAAATAATACTGCCAGGCGATCCAGGGCTTCCAACAAGGAAACAATTTGTATGCTGTGCTTTACAAGGGAGCTGAGTGCATGCCAGAAACAAATAGTCTGTACTTATCTGATGTATTACTCTTCCAATGGATAGCTTGACACAACTCACAAAGATTAATAACATGGACCACACAGACTTTAAAAAGTCAATCTGTACTCTCCTTCCCTCTGAACAAAGGTGGGATATCTCACCCCAATATATTTCAGCCCTGTGCCAAAATGTTTCACTTAGCCGTATCTACCCTGCACATCCTGGAGTTGTCAGTCCTGGGTCTTAGTAATAATATTGTCTCAATGTTCACTTAGGTTGTTCATTATTGCTAGGATGGAGTGTCTAAAGGTTGCAGTCAAGATTAGAGGCCAAACAGCCTGGATAATGTACAGTTTGAAAAGCTGTTACTGCCAGACCAATATAATCGCTGAACTCCCGTTGTGGTGTATGCATTAGCCTACACGAAAAGCTGGAGGAGCTCTGATACACGTAGTTCAATAAAAAGAATGAGAGATGGTTTGAACACCAGTTATGTGAAAGAGGACATGATTTCTAATGCAAGATAGTTCTTTAATCTAACCGATAAAGGCCTAACAAGATTCAACAGGTGAACTAGACAGATTCAGACAAGAAGTATTAATTACATTATTAAGAGAGGGTGGTTAACTGTTGGAGCAACACATGCTGTGCCTGTGCTAGATAAATCCTTATTTGAAGATTCAGGGTAAAATCCTGTCTCCAGTTAGAGTGCTCAAGAAGTTTGGCAGGCATGCTGGATGTATGCTTAAAGGGTGTGCTCCAACCCCAAAAGAAGATTGCTGGAGAAATCACGGGCATCTATGTGACTCATTTTGCAGGATGTGAGATCGGGTCACCACAACAGTCTTGTGTTTTCTCAAACTTCTGGAATAACAGACAGCCTTTGCTGGCTGTTACAGCTAGCTGTCCAAACAGGGAATACTTGAGGGAAGTACTCAGAGGAGACAGAAAGACAAAATAGCTTGTCCATGACCAAAAATACAGCATCACCATGACTAGACCTCTTCTCTCTCTGCTCTTAAAATGGATGTTCTCAAGTAGACCATATTGTCTCCATCTGTGGTTTGTTACGCATGTCTATTTGTGGAACATCTGACTTGTATTAAAACTTCTAGCCCTTTTAGTAATTAGACTCCCATAGGATTTTGTTCAGAAACTGGGCAAGATCTGTTGTTAACTGAATTCTAAGCTGTTAACTGTATGTGACTCAGGTCTGTATTTTGTTGCTGAGAGATGATCCATTCAAACACATTTCTAGACATTTTCTATTTGTTTAAGTTTTCCTGAAGCTTCAGCACCTTGGTCCTTTAGGCACCTTTAGGAACAGTACCATTACACTTTAATTTGTGTCAGAAACCATATTTAAAGCTCACTGGAGTGCTTAATGAAGCCTGATGATGTAAGTGGTAAGATAATATACTGATACTAAAAAGTTTCGGTGTTTGATATGTCCCTGGGCCATGATGGCTTGCCTTGCCTATGTGATATCATCTCCCTTTCTCCTAATACTCCTTGCATTGCCATGCTAAGATATGTTTATGAACATTTTAATTGTGCTACTCTTTGTAGCTGTGACAGTTTAAAACAGAAAAAAACCAAAACAAACCCAGGAAGCCTGCAAGGAGAGGTGGTATCTTTGACTAGCCAGCTCCCACCACTGGAAGAAAACAAATGAATTTTCAGGCACATAAGTCTTTCACCTCCCATCTGTAAGTGATATAGAGGATACTGTTTGTAAGCACTGAAAGTGATCTAGATGTCATGCCTCACACAAAATCCCTTCTTGAATGCTTTTTCGGAAGACCACAAAACCACTAGGAAAATAATTCTGTGTGCAAGTAGTGGACTTGACAGAAAGGACCAGATCCTTACTGAGATCCATAGCTCCTACTCTAATACCAATAACTGGCTCCAATATATTTATTCAGAGTTATTTCATAAGGCTTTCCTGCACTGCTGGAGAAGTGGTGGTGTGCGTGTGGATGTGTTTACATAACACTCTTCTAGTCTGTCCAAGGGAATTTTTCAAATGAATAGCATAGACTTGTCCTAACAGGGCCCTTTTCTATAGACTCCAGGAAAGGTTTCCTAAAGAGGCACTGTACAACACATCAGCCAGTCAGATCTTCATACTGTCAGAAATACGTGCCACATCTTTGCAAGCTATTTCATTTTAATTCTCTTATTGTTATTACAATGCATGAACAGAGGTGATAGAAGTTCCATGGGCTATATGCTGGTTCTTTCTGCTTAAAAGAGAAGAGACAGCAAAAGGAAACATAGGGTCACTTTTTTTGTTGTAGTCTACTGTATCAGCCCCTGACTAATTCATGGGGACCCAACCCAGCCTCTACTGTAGAGAGCTGTAGTCTCTCTGTAGTGTAGAGAGTAGTGTAGTGCCTCCCTATGGAGAGCTCCTCATGAACTTAATGGAATCTGCCTTGCAACGGCAGGGATGTCCTTCATAGCAAACCAAAGAGGAACTTGAATGGATGTTTTCCCTCCTAGATTTCACACAATCACTTGTAGCATTTTATAAATGCAACTATTCTCTCTGGGTGGCATTCTGCACTTGTATCCTATTAAGATGAATCATCACCACAGTGATAAATGAAGCTCTGGGGGAACACCATAAGTTTTTACCCACTTTATTGTAGCATATAATAGCGCTTCACTGAAGAATTGAGTTGATGTGGATAGTGTGTGCAGACCCTGAGCAACAGAGTGCTCAACCTGGTTACAGCTGTGTCCATAAAAGGATGACTCACAATTGACTGTGTTCTTTCATTTTTGCCATGACACCAGATATTCAGCTTCATCTGGCACCATTCTTGACTCTTATTCCAGCAATTGTGGCAGTCTGTCTGCTGCAAATTAACCTTTAAGTCTGGTTAATCCATGTCCCACCCTCCCTGGAGTTCCCATGTCCTTAAAACCCCTAATGAAACTCCCTACTACTATATATCTTCTTGATTTCCTCTCTTACCCTACTTTTTTCCTCCTGACTGCTTTTCCTTAAAATCTGTGCGCAGCATTCAAAGAGAAAACTCCAATAAACCAAACTTAAATGATTTTTATTTGAGCATTTCAGTGCTTCAATTCTTATATGAATCTGGAGCTCTTTAACTCTTTGTTCTTCTCTCAAATGCCGATGCCTTGGTAGTACCCTCAACAGCAGGGGTGAGGGTTCCTGTTCTTATCTTCATGCTACATTACTTCCTCTCCCAACTCTGGATGTTTCAAGCAACTCAGTGATATCCCAGCTTCCAAGCACTGCCACAAGAACAAACAGAGCCTTGTGACTTCCACAAAGGCCAAGGTTAGGCTTATACTCTGCTTCCCAGCCCTGTAAAGGCTTTTGATAACATTATTGATGTAACCCTTTCAAAAGAAGGGATGGAATTGGGAGTGTCTGAGGCTGTAGTTCTCAGTCTGAATCTAGTCCTCTGTTAAAGATCTGAAAGATGACTCCCTTCAGATTTTGGGTATTTCTTCCGTCTGTCCATCCTATTCAAACACATGTTTTCTAGGAATGTAGACAGTCTTGGTGGCACCCAGGAGGGCTGTATTTTCATGTATGTTTCTGCAGCCAATTTAATGTAGTTCAAAACACCCTGCATGGATGTGTGCTTCATATATACACCCTAAATGTCCTCAGAACCTGCTAAGCACTTACCATTGCTTCAGAAAATAAAGTTGTTTCATTTAAAGCACTGAAGAAAGAATATTTTCCATATGGCTCTTCCTTCCACACCAGAGGGACCTCTGTCATCTTCCAAGTATGCATCCATTCCTTTGTGTCTGCACTGCAAAATGAAGCCAGAATATACTCACCAGCTGCTCTCCAATAAAGAGAGCTTGCTTTTTGTTGTTTGTTTTGTTTTGTTTTGTTTTGTTTTATTTGTTTTTTAACATTAAATGTGTTCCTTATGGATCTAAACCAGTTACTCATTAAGTAACGACAAAATTTTCCAAGATATGCCACCATTCTTTTTTTTCCACACACAGGTGTGAGCCCCTTCACAAACTCAGAGTATTCTTTACCTGTCCGGCAGGCATGCATATATGAATTAAGGCCAACTCCAGAGCTTTGTGCAGAGGAGAAGTCAAGCATCTAGATATCTTAGTGGAAGCCTGAACTTTTGTTTTTGCAGATGGGTAGAGTGGATAGAGCCTAGCCCACCCACAGATAGTTTTCCAGCTTTTCTGAAGCAGAATGTGAATTCTTTGTGTCAGACCAACAGGCAGAATTGTGGACTGAAATACATGGGTTGAAGGGCTTCTCTGGGGCCCGCTTGTATGTGCTTCTATCCACTTTCCTTACTCCCAAGCATTAAGTACAAGGAAACAGGTTTGCCACCTGAGCCAGCACTCACAGTGCTTTACAGCAGCTGCATCGGCCCCAGCCTGCTTTTGCTGTTCTTTTCTCTTTTCATGTAGGATTTCTGTAATCCATAAAAGTATGGGGAAAAAAGGGCAATACAGGTGCCAGGAGTAAGTGTGGCAAGAACGTATTGATCTCAGACCATCCATTCATTCCTCTTGCTGGTGGGATGTATGGAGTTAGTCAGCTCTAAGACAGAGCAGGGGCTGCTCTGGCTCTTGAAAGAAAAAAAGAAAATTAATATGCAGCTACACTCCCCATTCCTCTACTGTTGATACTCCTTCTCAAATCACAAGGGTGAACTTACTGAGGAGGAGTAGCTCCTCTGCTGGCTAGATCCACTACTTAAAGCTCACATGAGAGCCCAGTGAGAATAGTCACACCCTTAAGGGCAACCCCCAGCACAACAAACTTTATTTCATTCGCAAAGTTTACAACATGCAGGGTCTAACATTGCGCATTCATGGAACTAGATCAATAGGTTGGGACTGTGTCGCATGGGAAAAGTAGGGCACAGTAAAATGTCAGCTCTGCTCAGAAGGAAAGACACAGTTCCGTTAATGGAAGAGAAAGGTCAGGGTTTGTTTTGTAATGGTGTACAAAATACAGAGGTATGGGATCAGTAGTGTAAAACCTGAGTTACCCTGAAGAGCAGACTGTCAAATCTGCACTGAATCAGATTCTCCATCAAAAAGAGGGTTTTAACTAATTTTCAAAAGTACTTAAGAGCCTAGACACATTTCTACTTCCCTCACTTCCAAACAAATCAATCGTTGACTGAGAATCTAAATCTTAACTCCAGCACAGACAAGGAGAAAGGGAAGCATGGTTTGTTCTTTCATCTGTTATTCAAAGCAGGCTGCCTATATCTCATCAACTATAGCTCAGCCTAGAGAGCTCTGAAAAAGCCAGTCTTGCACAAAACACAAAACAGAGCTTCAAGTGTTATTTCATACAATGGTAAAATTCAACTTCTAGGCCTTTTTTTGATTTTGTTTATTTTTATAGCATTCGACTCTTTCAGAAATACTCATAAATTGTCATACCCCAAAACCATGCCTGTGGCTGATTCCAACCACAGAACATGAAAGCCCACTTCTCCAAGTGTTAGTACAGCAATAATGCAGATGGGATTTCTCAGGAATGCTGCTGCTTTTCATGTGCTCTTGTACTGGTCAACGATGGCTAGAGGAAAAAAAAAAAAAATGACAAATCATAACCCAGAAGGACCCAAGTCTGGAAAAGTTAAATCTCCCATTCTTTGAAGCAAACAAATGATTTGCTTCCATAATGTTGCCTTGTGCTGATTGCAACAGCCACCCAGATCATCCCTAAATATTTTTTAAAAAATTATACTTCGTAGTGATGAAACAGCTGTAAAAAAGTAGTGATATAATAAATATAAATAAATTAAATTCTAGCATTTACCCCCTTGGGATATAGTGCTAATTATTCCTGGTCATGAGGATATCATAAAAGTATGTTTAATGTTAACAATGCACTTTGGATAAAGAACATGCTTATTGCAAAAAGGCAGATCTAGCAGGAAGGAAACATCTATGGAATATATATGGTGGTACAGGCCGCATGAGTGTATTGGCTAGTATAAGAACGTCATCTATCATAGGAGTTACAGCTTGCATGGTTACCCAAGATATTTGTGCCAGCTATTCTGTTGCTTTATAATTAACAAAGGAAGAACTAGATTGAGGGTTTGGCTCAGGGTTGTTATCTTTCATATGTTAACAATTTCAGAGATTCTTTTTTTTTTTCTTTTCTTTTTCTCTTCTTTTCTTTAGGGGTGGAGAGGGAAGGGGTGCTAGAGCATATAGCAGAAGGCACTGTTTTCTGGCCCAGCTGAGGCCCCTGGAATCCATCCCAGCAATCTGAGTTTGAATCAGAGGATAACTTTTCAAAAAGCACAGCCTTGACTAAATTAAGCAGAACAAAACACATTCAGTGGAGGATTTAATTTGGGCCAGGTATGCCTCTGGAAGATCTTGCCATCTATCCTTGATGTCTAGGCCCCATCATTACATTAGTAGTGAAATGCCAAATAATGCCAAGGTGTTTGCAGTCACTAAGATTGGCTTATGCCATTTGGGAATATCATGAAGAAGAGCACAGCTTTGCATCCTCACAGTCACTGAAGGGACTTCACATTAGTCTATTTGTTTTCTTTGGTGTTTTTGTTTTGTGAACACAAAAGAAAAGTACATATTAGCCCTTTAGGGGCCAGTAAAGTGTTTCAGCACGTGCTTATCTTTAGGCACAAGTCACTTAACCGATTTTAAAATGACGACTTGATGACAATGATTTCCTGAGGAGGAGCCTATATTTTCTGGAAGTAAATTTCAGATCTCAAGGCAAGGCAGAATTTTAATGAAGTTTGTTAGGAAAGGTGATTTATGAAATACAAATCTCAGTGTCAAGTAACAGAAAAAATACTGCCTAGCTTGTCTCAAATGTAACATCCAAAAAAGCACCTAACCAAAGAATACAATGAATAATAAGCTACAATCCAAGTTACTATCATCTTAACAAACAAACCATTGGAGTCTTCCCAGTAAAGTGCAAAGAAATATTAGAATTAGATTGTGAACAGTTAACACACACATACACTCTTCTTATACACATTGAGCGATAATTTTTTCACCGATGTAAGTTATCTATTCTACAAACAAGGAAATTATTAAAAGTATTTCTTCTCCTTTTATCTCCATATAGTAGAGTAGTCTCAAAATTAAAATCTCATGTACCTCCCCACTCTCTGCTGCCTTCCAGATTCATGAGTTCGTTGCCACAAAATTACCTGCATACCAAAATCAAGAATTTCATAGATTCCAGTGCAAGGGGGAAATCTTAATGGGGGTTTTGTAGATGAAAATGTGCACTCACATGCAAACAGAAACGTGTAGCTGCAGGTGAATAGGACCTGCTTCCTTGGACTGTCTAACCCGTACAATAGAAATGGTAAGGAATAATATTCCATATAAAATTGACAGACCATTCTTTGCTGCACATTGCATGTGCTTTGGAAACACCCATAAAATTATTCATGGGAAAAAAACCCACAAACCAGGGAAAAAAAAGCAGTAGGTGGAATTTAGCTTTTTAAATAAACAGCTTGCTAGTTAAATCTTTCACTCTCTTGATACCAAGCATGGAAACTTTGCTATTATCTTAACTTCCAGTTATGTCCTGAGACTGATTTGCTTCCTTAGTAAGAGTGAACAAAACTTGTATTATTAGTTTTTCAGGTTTTATTCATTTCATTTCACCAGTTGTTGGTTTGGGGGTTTTTTTGGGGGGTGGGGAGGGTATACAACAACTGGGGGAGGGGAGGTAACAGCAACTTCATTAAAACTATTAAGAAAACGTCATAAACTGAGGAAATAAGTATGTTTATTTGCATGCCTGGCTTGAAAAAGACTCTGTATTTCCTTACTAGAGAATGGAAACCTCTGTCCAGTCCTCAAAATGCTGTCTCTCTGCAAAGTGCTGAAAGTTTCATGTTTCAGAAAGCTGATAGTCTGATGCCCTTTAGCAGCCGCCTTTGTGTGCTATTGCTGCCTCTCATCTTTGTTTCTAACAGCAAGATGCTTGAAGATCTTTGCTTTTTAAACCAGTACAATCTGGAAGAAATTGCTATTACATACTGCTATTACATACATGCTGGAAGAATATGCTGTTACATACTTCACAGTTATTTTTCCTTTTCCTTTTCCTGCCTAAGTGGGAATGAATACACCAGCGTAAAGTTCAGGAGCAGGCAGTGCTTTTTTATCCTCTCTTCACTGGCAGGCCACTCCATCCCTTCAAAGATATCTGGGAGTTGCAGACTATCAAAAGAACCCTTTTTAGGAGATCTAGGTAATTAAGAAATATATGTATTTAGCTGAAATCCAATCCATTTCAGTGAACAGGGCACACAGTTAGGACGCTGGAAGATGTGAGGAGGCCAACAGAGGTAAATGAAGAGACTAGAGGACACCTTCACGTGAATTATGGAAAAAATATGCACCGGGCTAAGACACGTCCCAAACAATGGGTTGAACCTAAAGATCAAGGGAGTAAATTTGTATGTTTTCACTTGGGAGTATGGCAGTTTAAAATTAAGATAATTTTGTTTAGGTGCAGCTATGCCATCACTCAGAAACAAGTGCAAAAAAGGGTTTTGTTGTAATCCACCTAAGTCATGGTGGCCTATCAATGAAATAATATTTGATCTGGTTCAGCTTTGCCTTTCAAGCACACACAGACTTTGCTCCCTTATATTTTAAAATTTGAAAAATAATGCAAAAATTCCTGAAATAGATTGGGAAGTGTTTAAAGATAGAACTAATACATTTGTACCTGTTTTTACACAGTAAGAAAAAAATAACACTTGGAAAAACGTTCAACTTTTTTTTCCTGTGACCAGTGACTGCATTTATTTCTCTGGTCCTTTCTGCCCTTGCATATGCTGATAAAATGCACCTCATCATGTTCGGGTGGCTACAGAAACACAGGCAGAAGTGCTGTATGTTATCCTTTCTGCTAACACAGTTACTAGCTCAAGGCATGTCATAGATCCCACATTGTCTTAGCAATCCATTCTGCTTTATCCATTGCCTATGCAAACACATGGAGAAATGTGATTAAATTCTGTGTTGGAAAGAAAACGTAAAGCAAGATAGCTGTGGTATTCTGCTCTGAAAGAGCCACACATCTGTTCTTCACTGGTTCTCTGTTGTTATACCTTTCAATGTACACATTTTCTGAATTAAAGAACATAGGCACCAGCATAACCACAAACCCTACATGAACTATTCTGAGCTTCTACAAAGACCTTTAATTTAATATTACATTTAAGGAAAATTGATAAACTTACTCTGCTTCAGTGCTGCAAACAAGTCCACTAAAGCTACCCTCTAGAAAACACTTTCTTGTTAAACAATGCAGGCAAAATTTGTCTAGCTTTCACATAGGCTTGTTAGATTATATATTTGTAGATATACATATATGCAATTTTTTTTCCTGTTGTAGTTATTCCTAGCAAAAAGTCAAAAAAGCCTGTATTGTTTTCTGCCTGCTGTGCATAATTTTCTGTGGTGCTGAAAACGTGAGTTTTGCAGTCTTTTTTGAACACGGCTGTGGTTACATCTCTCCCCACTGTTAAGGGATTTTTTAACACACACAAGTTTTATTTCAAATGCTTCAATTATTCTCTGTAAATATTTTTATCAGCTAAATAGTTTCTGAAAATCAATTATATTAAAAAACAATAAAAGAGGAGACAGATAAATCAAAACAATAAGGAAAAGTAAAAAGTGACCAAACTTTACAAATTTTACAAAATGTAATTTAGAGTCCTGCTTTCACTATATGCTAACATTATATCACATTTACTCCTCTGATTTGCTCCACAAACTTTCGCTTCAGCTATAACATGGGATTAGTGATGGGGAATCTAACAAAAAAGAGGAAATCAGGTGAGCTTGAAAACATCGGTGCACAGAGCACGCAGAAATTTCAGTACAATGGATGAAAGCCATATATTTTCATGTATCTTGTTTGCCTCTTCTATTCAAAAGCACATTATGGCTCTGTGTTCCTAGTTTTGCTGTATAGATTTTGGACAGATTGCAGTTATAGCAACTGTCCTGATTTATGCTAATGACCTTACTTGGAAGTAATCTCTTTTGTATCAGTGATTGTTCCAATGATCATTTGAATTATTGCAGGGAGATAAAGATATCCCTGAAGATATCCTCCTTCCAGCTGGATCTGTGAGGAGGAACTGACGGGTCTCGGCAATTGTGTGAGGAGAAATAAAGGAATTCACGTGTGCCTCACACTGATTAACAGCCTGACTTTTGGATTTTAAAGGAATTTGGCCTATTTTATTAGCTTGCATAATATAACAACTATAGGTTCATAACAATAAGGTTGACGAAAATGCCTGCATTTAGACTTTTTTTTTTTACTAGTAGAAAACTGGGGACAGATCACAGCTGCTCATGAAAACGAAAACATTCTCTGAGCTAAAGGGGAAGATCCATCTTCTTATCTATGGAGCCAGGAATGATCCCTCCATAATTCAAGTTTTGGGAGGGGCAAGCATAGAAATCTTGCTAAAAATGGCCAGTGCCAGTGTGGTAGATAAACAGGTATCTTGAAAACAGGTCCACACAGGAAGTTCAGAATTATCCTGTAATATGTTTCCATACAGTACTTCATCGTCAGTTCCAAAACTGTGTCACCAATCCACCCCTCCTAGATACAAAACTTCTTTTGACAGTGCAGTATTGCACTGAATGCAAAGGATGGTTTGAGGTCCCTGTTGGTGGTATGATGGGTATGACGTCCCTGTGGGAAAGGGCTCGCAGAAGAAAGGCAAACCACCATCAGAGACCTGGAGTCTGATCCTCAGAGGCAAGGAAAGGACTTCATTTAATTATTGTTTCCTTTTTTGTACTACCAGAGGGGTGGGAAAGCGGGTGCTTCATACAAACAAAAGACAGGAGATTTGAGGAATCCGACAGTAGTTTAAATTGGATCTCTGTCCACCTCTGTGCTCTATCACAGTTGTTAGCTCTGGTTCTTCGGCAGAAGCCCCTCAGCACAGCCAGAGGCTATATATATGTAGCCTGGAATGATGTATGCACAAATTACAAACTTAAGATTTCTGCAGAAGAACACCAGGTATGTTGAGTTGCAGTCAAGATTACAGCAGGTTTACTTGGTTTGCCTGCCCCTGCCAAATTTAAAAGACAGTTTTCCCCCAAAAGCTTGATCAGTTTTAATGGCCCTGTAAGCCTACTGAAATTTATAAGAGTCAGAAACATAAGACATCTGTCACTCCTGTTGAGTTACTTCCAGAAATGACCTGAGCTGTTGTGTGCGGTAACAGTGAAGATAATGCAGTGAAAACCTTCCTTTTATACAAACATAGTGCTTGAGACTGGTCAGCAATGCTGCTCTTCTGGGTTCCAGAGGATGCATACTTTGTTTTAAACCAGTTCCATTTCTCAATTAAACTTACGTTTTTCCAAAAAGTGATGTGAGACATTTCTAATATCCTGTTTTTGAAAATCCACACCTTCGAATTAAGTGTGTGTGTGTATATCTAGTGGGGGGGGG
>NW_009219898.1:0-16323 GCF_000690835.1 Fulmarus glacialis
TGATTCTATGATTCTATGATTCTACAATTGAAAGTGTAGCTGGCACCTACTTATGGGCAGCTTATATCTGAAACTGCTACAGGTGTAATCCTGGGTAGCAAAGTTCATGACTTATTTTTCCCGCTCCATCTCATTTGCAAATACATTAATCTGTGGAAAGAAAATGGGCTATTTATGAAGTAAATGTCTAGGGGAGCACAACTGTAAATATCCAAGTATTATTCTCAAAAACAAATAACAGATCATCCATGTATCCTATGGCCACATGCCAGCAGTAATTTGCCAAAAGCTATATTAATGTTTTGAGTTAAAACAGTGAGGGAAATCAGTGTTGTGCATTGCATCTTTCCTGATCTGTGGGAGTTAGAAGGAAGTTCCCGGTGAAATGCAAACGGTGCTGTCAGTGGAGGATGTGGGGGTTTGATTCTGAAATGTGTTATTTCTATGGGGCTTACTTGTATTTTTCATTTTTAAAGTCAGTAATATTTTATGCATAAGGGACCGAGGGAAAAGTGATTTCTTCACAGGATCTGGTCTAAATGGAATGCAAGTTCATTTCCTGAATTTCCACTCCTGATTCAGTCACAAGATTATAATTTCTTGTCATTAGAAATGTGAAGACGGGGGGGGTTATGTGTTTGGTTTTTTACAGTTTGACCATTTCATATAATGTAAGATAGTTTTTTCCCAAGCAAGATTCAGAAGATTGCAATCTGTTAGGTTTTTTACCCCGTTCTACTAATATCTACAATTTCTGAAGAAAGTAAGTTTTGCTTACCAAAAAAAAAAAAAGGTCTTCATTTTGAAAAAAGTGAATGAAAGAATAAAAAAAGGTTATTTCATTTTGGGGAAGTTTAATCTCAAAGGGAATATTATATTTTATTAAACTGGCCTAAAACATTTATTCTGAATTACTTCAATAACATATCCAAATTAACATTTATCAAGGCCAGTCCATTTCGTATGCTAGGGAACTGCCATCTGGTTTATATGTTAAAGAATTGTCCACAGAAGAAAAAAAACAGGGAATGATTATTTAATATTTTGTGCCGTACAAAACTAAAAGGTGCCACATTCAATTCTCCAACAGCAGGTTCAAAACAAACAGAAAGCACAGCATATATTACAACGTGCAATTCATTCCAAAACATGTTACAGAGGCCAAAAGTATAAATCAAAAAGGCATGGACACAAATTCATGGAAGATAACCATGACTGCTGGAAATAATTGCCTGAATATAACCTCTGAGTCAGAAAGTTCTTAAAATTTGATTGCTGGTATCTTGCAGGCTATACCAGAGGAAAAAAATGGGCTTTTCAAGGCAGCTTACTGTAGTATGTGTCCATAGATGGCTGCTATAAGAACTATGGGACTCCTCTGAAGGATGAAGACATCTCATAGATAAGGTCATCAAAAGAACAGCTCAAAAAAAAAAAAAAAAGTTAAAAATAAATTGTTTCTTTCACTGAAAGTATTAATGATTCTGCACACATGTTCATTCTCTCTCACATGCACACATTATCTCTTTTGACCTCTTTTATCCTGACTCCAAACAAAAGCTAACATTAACGTACAGGATGAGGATCTAAATGTTGATATTAAATCAATGCTGTTAAAACTTAGTCCAAATGGACACATAAATAACCAAGGTTCAAGATTCATACAAATGAGCATGGTTGCAGGAATAATAGGAAAAAATAAATACAGAAAATGAAATTTCATGTAGCAAATTAACCTGTTATTGATAATAAAAATTGTCTTCAAGTATTATGTGCTTCCAAAAGCGTTAAAGGAACTTCAACAGTTTGTAAGACTTCCAGTTAAACTTTCCCTCAACAGACAGATGACATTTTGGCAGGTTTCCCAAAAAAGGTTTTTGTTTTACAGTGCTATGTTAAATCAATTTCCATAAAACCAACAGATTAAAATCCCTTCTCAGCTGTAAAATCAAAAGATAAATAAATAAAAAAGGCATTAAAAAGTGCTTTTCTCTCCCTTAAAACCTTTGAAAGCTTTGCTAATATTCAAATGAGGAGTTTTTCTTGTGCAGAGGACATTTGTTTAAGCTTCTCTGATACCACAGCAATCATTTTTTATTTCTGCTTCTTGAGCCTTTCTGGCAGACCAGGGCAGACAACATCATCCAATAACAGCTGAAATTATTCAGAGCAGTGTTTATCTCTTGGCTGTTTGTAATTGCTTTAGTTTATTTATTTATCTTTATCTTAAATGCTGCATGTAGGAAATGCATGGAAAGACTTCATGCTGCTTAGAAGCAGCTAGCTGGAAATTTCTTGGGTCCCATAAATTAATACATACATAAGCAAGGCCAGGTATCTGCTACGGTCATCCATACCATCCTCCCCATCACGGGATGTCCTTTTTGTCAGTATATGAATGCTAGGGGATATATAACAAACAGCAGTTTTGACTTAGAGGTGAGGCAGGGATTTGTGATTAACCTTCTGAAACTGGCCTAATTCCTGATTTTGCTTGAGATTCTTTTTCTGATGTTGCACACATCACTGAGTTTCCCTGCACATCAGAACCTCACCTGTTATTTGGGTAATAACAAGTATTGCTGCACCTCTCTTTTGTCTTGTATCCTTAGCATAAGCATCCTTTCTTTTGTTGTGTGTTTCTCTACAACAGTCAGGACTCTTGTCTGTCCTTAAAAACTGAATCGGGTGTAGATGTCCATGAATTATAGCTGAGCCGAGCTAACGTGGCCACATGATACACATCTACGTAGAGGAATAACCTCAGATTGGAAAGTTTTGGCAGAATGAATGGCACTGCCCTGTGGCTTTTAGTTCTGCATAATGGCACATTATGGTTTTAAAATGTTTTTTGTGCTCCCCATCTTAGAAGCTTTTGTTCTTCCAAGAAGACCAGGTCTCCTGGGTATGATGTAATTTGGGATGCCTGGATGGGCATCAGGTGCTTGCGGATGGTGATCCCAGTCTGAAAGCTGTAGCACAAACTCAGTGGCATTACTTCTGCCCTGAGTATGAACAGCAAATGTGTTTTTCTTTTTTCTCTGCAGTTCATTATTTCAATTCCATCTTTGCCTACATGCTTTTTAAGAACGCTTATGGTTACTCGCATCACCATTTGGATTCAGTAATTTGGCTCATTGTATTTGCCACAAGTATCCTGATATCTCTTGAAATCTTGATGTAGTTTATGCACATGTTGTGACAGGGACCTAACAGTGGGGTTTATCTCACCTGACTTCAGTTGTTTATGAGGCAGTCATCCTAGCCTTTTTTTATAGTCCACAGTAAGAAAAAAGCACTTTGAGGGTGAAATTCATCTGACCTATTTGATACCACTACTTCAGAAAGAGATGACTCATACCCTGGAAATGCCAATTCCTCTCCAGCGACTATAAAGGCAGCCTACGTCATTAACTGGGATGTAGACATTTGCTCAGATTAATCCAGAATAAGAGCCCTAGCTATGCATCGGGACTCTGGTGGGCTCGATGCTGAGTAAACTCCAAACAAGATGTTCCACTCTTAATGGGTTCATGCTATAAGATAGGAGACATACAGATACAGTCAGAAGGGAACACTGTAACCGTAATAGCAGAGAGGTAATGACCTCAGAACTAAAACAACTTAAATTCTATCAGGCTTTTGAGGAAGGATTTGGATAACAGCAAATTCATGTTGCACATGGGTATGGGAGAACACATCCCAAATGAATGAACTGCCCCCAGCAAAAGGAAATGCATGTTTTGGGCTGAAGTCTTGTCATTTTGATGCTGGAAGCTTATGTCATGGGACAGTGAGAAGTGGCAACTAAACTTACAATCTGTAATAAAAGGTTGAGATGAGCTATAAAGGATATTGATAGTAAAGAGAGATCATGCACAGTTCAAAGAGGAAGGGAGATATTGTTAAAGCTAGAGAGAAAGATGTTGAATTAATCAAGATGCAAGCTGATGAGAAGCTGGATAAAAGTATTATCTATGTGGATAGAGGTAAAGGTTGTATTGTTGAGATGTTATGCTGGAAAAAGATCTGTAAGAGAGCAGAGAAAGGACTGAGTGAAAGATAACACTTAAGCCACTGGACTGAACGCCAAGAAAGCAAGCTCCATTCACATCATTTGAGCTAGTGCATACTGGACAATGTTCATTTTGGAAGGAAAACATGTGGACTTACAGTGTCAGCTTGAAATAAATAAAAGCAAAAACCAACAAGAACAACAAAACCAAAACTGCAGACATATTCTAAGGAGGGAAATAACACTGGGACAACAATGGCTCTTCTCTAACAATACTGCTCTGATTATTTTTCTTCTCAATTTTTCTTTTAGTTTTGCTCGTCCAGGGAAAGGTTCGTGGCTTGGTAGAGGCAACCTGGAGGCGGGACCCGACCAGTCCAGTATGTCATTAGAAAATCTAGTGTTTGGAGCTGGCTACTGCAAACCCACTTCTTCAGAGGTAAGGAGGATGAACAATGATGACTCACTTCCGTTTGGTCACGCAGAGTGTCCACATTGTCTGTGAAGAACATGCCCTGGTTTATATTGCTAGCAGAGGGATTTTGTTGGAAGAAGAATCCTTCAAACATTTCTGCATGAATCACCTGGCACTTGGATACACAGTTCCTGGATGTTCAGCCCCCACCTATATGAACCATTTCACAGAAGTTCAAGATGTATGGATATACCCCTGATTGCCAATGACACCTTCAAGGCAAGATTCACCTGACCAGGTGTCTGCTGTAAGGTGAAATTAATTATTCAGTAAAAGATCCTTGCTTTCATGTCTTCTGTTCAACAGCCAGAGGACTTGAGTCATTATTAAGGATGTTGTGAAGGAAGGGTTTGTGTCTAGAGTACCAAGTATTGTGTGTGTTGGTGATGGGGTGTTGCGCACGTTGCCTTACTCGAGGCAGGTCCCACAGTTAGTGTATGCCTTTGATCTTATTACTTACCACAGGTGAAGAGGAGAGCTTGTTGTGCAATTTTTAGTACAAAGTTTTTTGTGTGGAAAATAATGATTAATTGGTGTTTTTTTGTTTTTTGTTTTTTTTAAGTGCTAGCTTTGAAGTGTTTTTTGTCAGAAATATTTCCTCAGATCTAGAAACTCAACCCAGAATATTGGAATCATTAACTTGTTAGGAAACCCTGATTCAAGTGTTCTGATTAACATGCTGCCCTCAGCTTCCCTCAACCTTTCCTGTCGAAGCTGTTCTGTTCTGTATAAGTATTAAAAATATGCTAGCCTAGAGCGGGTGGTGCAGAAGAACTACCAGGGAATTAACTCAGACTGAGAGAATGTTTGGCCTGAGGCTACTGTCCGAATCATTGGGTCATTGTATGCTTTTGGCAAACAAACTGACCTCAACCTCTGCCTCTCTGGTAGACAGTCACATCATATAAATTTAAATAACTGATTCAAGTGTTTGTCTTTCTTTGCACATCACACAAGAGAGAGGATTCTTTGGAGAGTCATTCCTACTTTTCATTATTCTCTGGACAAAACTCTATTGTAAGAAGATAAATGGAAAAGCTAACTCTCCACTCCCATTTTTCCTTTTACTCTCCATGGAAAAATCTGAGTTTGCTGTTGTCCTGGTTTTGGCTGGGATAGAGTTAATTTTCTTCCTAGTAGCTGGTATAGTGCTGTGTTTTGGATTTAGTACCAGAATAATGTTGATAACACACTGATGTTTTAGTTGTTGCTGAGTAGTGCTTACGCTAGTCAAGGAATTTTCAGCTTCCCATGCTCTGCCAGGTGCACAAGAAGCTGTGAGGGAGCATAGCCAGGACAGCTGACCCAACTGGCCAAAGGGGTATTCCATACCATATGACATCATGCTCAGTATATAAACTGGGAGAGGGGGCTGGGGAGCCGCGATCGCTGTTTGGGGACTGGCTGGGCATTGGTCAGCAGGTGGTGAGCAATTGCATCGTGCATGACTTGCTTTGTATGTTATATTATATTGTTATTATTATTATTATTATTGTGCATCACTTGCTTTGTACATTTTTTATTATTATTATTATTATTACTACTACTACCACTACTACCACTACTACTACTATTTTACTTTATTTTATTTCAATTATTAAACTGTCTTTATTTCAGCCCATAAGTTTTCTCACTTTAACCCTCCTGATTCTCTCCCCCATCCCACCGGAGGGGGGGAGCGGGGGGGAGTGAGTGAGCGGCTGTGTGGTGTTTAATTGCTGGCTAGGGTTAAACCATGACAACTGTGATTAGGAAACCTTATTTCCTTCCCAAATATTTTCCTTAGCTGCAAACTCTGTTTTCTACCTATCTCTGTTGACTAATCTTCTTTGATTATAGGCTTTTTTTTTTCTTTTTTTTTTTTTTAAATGACAGCATAATTATTATCCTAGCAGGTGACCTACTAAATACCAAAATGAAAGCACTCTATCATGAACTGGCTTTAGCACTCCACTACACTGCAGATCATCTGAACGTCACAAACCAAATAATAATAAATACAGTGCTGCACACTGCACCTCCACATGGTCAGATGTGCATTTGCTTAGCTTCAGAAACCTCCGTAAGTCATGACATCTGTTCTTGATCTGAACATTTTAATTTAATAGACTGTGATGGCCTTTTGCGTATGCTATCCATGATGTATGATAATGACCAAAGACTATTTTTCTTGGTTTAACGTAAAAAATAAAAATTCAGAGCTAGAAAAGAAACTGCTGTGGGGGTAAACCTAACTCCAAGTGAAGGACTTGTGACTGACTGCTGGTTTATGTGGGAGTTTATATCAAGCCATAAGGGATTGAAAGAAGAGGAGTAATATTATTCCTTACAGTGTTGCAATGCTTTGCACTGGGTCAAGTCTATTTCCCTTTACAAATTTGTAAATTCCATTCCAGGTTGTTTGAATGTGTTTGTTAAATGTAACTTCAACTGGACTATAGACATGCGCAGGTTTGGGGAATTTTGCAATCACTGTCAGAGGGCATGAGAATGGATCCTACCCTTTTCATTAGATGAAAACTGCACACCTCTCTACTCACTTTATATATATTTTTGGTTGGACCTTGCCTGCTGCATGTCCAAAGCAGTAACTGTTGGATACCTTAACTCAATATATACCACACTTTATTTTTTTGTTTGTAAGCTATTCTGATTTGATGCAACTGGTTAAACCTAGGCTAGAACAATTAACATACCTTGTCTTCCATGGCAGACAAAGCTTCACTGGGCAGCAGGACATGAGAAAATGAATTTTAAAGAGACTTTGCTTAGTTCCTTTTTATGTCTTAAAATGCTGTGAAACAGTTAATGTTGGTCTATGCTGGTTTTTGTTTTGTTTTGTGTTGTTTTCATCTCTGCAAATCTGAGTTTGGATCCTTCTACTTTTTATGTACATTTCTGTGTTTTCCTTGATCTGAGAAGTCTCCAGGCTTAAGCTCTTAAGATGCATCTCCTGGGCAAGTGTCTTCTATATGATGTCTTTTCTAGGGAACTGAATCGGATTATTCAGTTCTCTGTAAGACTGCAGACAATTGAGACTTTCCTTATTTGAGGTTTACCTATTGTGAGTAAAGCAAAAAGAGCTTTTTCCCCACCCTGGGTTGCAGCCAGGTTATTTTTCCAGAATACTTCCATTTGAGTGGAAGCTTGTAATGGGTAGGAACTCTAAATCATTCCTACTGCACCCCCTTCCTCAAGTCTAGGAGCTGCGTGGCTTAAAATGCGAGGAAATCAGTGGTTCGCTGTGTCTGAGGCACTTACTAACTCCACAATTTATTCATTTTCATAGGTTTGGCATAAGTTCTACAAAGTCATGAAGCAGACTTGCTCACAAAAGTAAACTTTGCCCTCACTAGTGTCATCGTACTCAGTAGATGGACTAATAGCATGGTGTATTTGATTTATGTGGCAAGGTTTTGGTAGCGGAGGGGGATGGGAGCAGGGGAGGTTTCTGTGAGAAGACACCAGAAGCTGCCCCCATGTTAGACAGAGCCATTTCCAGCTGGCTCCAAGATGGACCCACTGCTGGCCAAGGCTGAGCCCATCAGCAACACTGGTAGCACCTCTGTGATAACATATTTAAGAAAGGGTAAAAACCACTGTGCAGCAGCTGTGAGAAAGAAGACTGAGAAAATGTGAGAGAAACAACTATGCAGGCATCAAGGTCGGTGAAGAAGGAAGAGAGGAGGTGCTCCATATGCCAGAGCAGAGATTTCCCTTCAGTGAAGACCATGGTGATGCAGGTTGTCCCACTGCAGCCCATGGAGGAACCCATGCCGGAGCAGGTGGCTGTGCCCTGAAGGAAGGTGTTTTTACATTTGTTCTTATTTCTTATTCTATTCTGTTTAATTTGTAATAAATTAAATTAATTTCCCCAAGTAGCATCTGTTTTGGCCATGACGGTATTTGGTAAGTGATCTCCCTATCCTTATCTTGCTTGACCCATGAGATTTTTGTTGTATTTTTCTCCCTCTATCCTGTTGAGGAAGGGGAGTGATAGAGCAGCTTGGTGGGCACCTGGCAGCCAGCCAAGGTCAACCCACCACACATGGTTCAAACAAGATTTGAACATATAGCTTCAGTAGAGTAGTGGCTGGATTTACAGTAGTGCTAAGCCCTCAGGAAAGCCAGAACTGTGCTGAAATCTGATGTTAATACTACTAAGTCGTGTTTTCCAGATACCTCTTGAATACAAAGTAGAGGACTCTTATCTTGACATATCATCTCTAGGTCATACATCCTAGTTTACCTCTTCCTTCCTCATAAAACATGGGTGCATCAGAGCTAATTTTCTTTTTAGGCCCATACATTGACTGTGGAAGTTCTTATCTATGTAGTTGATTTGCTTTTTCCTTACTGAAAATGCAGGTGACTGCCTTCATTTCTAAAGAAAGTCCGTATCAATCATCAGCTTCTCTTGCCACTTCCTGAGCTAATCTTCTGTGTTTGGGCTGCCGAGGTGCCACTGCTTAATGATAGATCCTGAAAGCTCCTCATATGCAATTCTGACTTCTCAGTGAGGAGACTAATTAAATGTCAGTGGCTTTGGACTGTACATGTGCATTTTCCCTAGCTCTCCCCAAGCGATTTCTGAACACCACTGACAATTTCCTCATCTCCTGGCTTAGCAGAGTAGTTATAATAATTAATCCTATTTAAGCCTTGGTAGAGTTTTTTTAAGTCTTCCACTCTCTTCCCGGTCATCCACCCAGCAAACAGGGATCTTCCCTTTCTCCATTCCTCCTTCCCTCCCTCTCTAATATTTTCTCTCTATCTATCTATACTACACTTTTCCTTTCAAGCAAAATTAAGACAACAAAGATATTTCTTATTGAAATAAGAAATTTTTGTTGTCAGATAAATATGAAGAAAGATGCTTTTGTGGTCAAAAAAATGGTAGAGAGCAATCTACAATAAGAAAGTGTGCTAGTACTTTCTCAAGCTCTCTTCAGCCCATAACCTATACTCACAGGGAATATATATCACAGTAGATTAACAATATGTTCAAAATAGGATCATATCTACTGCAGGCTTGGGAGATCTAGTGGGATGAAATAGACTCATGAGCTCTGTGTGACTGGCTTCCCTCAGGGGCATCTGAATTCCCCTCTGGGTCTGCTAAATTGCTTTTCTCTGTGAGGAAGTTCAAGGAGTTGTTTTGGATGTTACAAGGTCTGTATCTGAACGTCACACTGACTCATGCTTTCAGGTGATCTCAGCAGCCATAAGAGCTGGACACTGAAAAATATCTACGAATCCTACATCTACAATAAAATAAAAAGAAAATGCTCCTTGCAGAACTGAAAATTGAATGGTCACTTACACTTCAGGTGCCTTATGCCTTACCCTGTACCATACACCTCTTCTGTATCCACTGTTGTCAGGTTGTTTTAATGTCTTTGTAATATTGTGCATCACATGCCTGCTGTGTTATAATCAAGTTGAGTCAATGACATACTGGGGATTATTAATAAACCATACTCACAGTAATCTTATTTTCATTTGGATAGCAGTTGCACTGCAGATAAATTGACTTCTAAGTAATCAAATTGATTAATCATGTGACTTCCCATTAATAAGGCACTGGTGTTTCATAAGAAGTGTTCTTCCATCTAGTATTGATGTAGCTGTTCCAAAAGACATAAAGTTTATGCCTGGCATAATAGAAAAACTAGGAGTGTCATTCAAATAAAATTGCGTTGATGATAAGAAGTCTTTTCCACAGACAGTTTGCTAATATTTTCATCTTTTCAGCAACATATGAAAAACCTAGGTTGTTTCAGCCTAACACCAAAATATTACTCAAACCCACATTTTTATGTCACATAGGAGTCATCTGTGTTTTATTCTTCTTTTCTTCTGTATAGTTATGGCTCTTTGGCCATGATACTTCACTTTTTCAGCTCTTGAAAAAAGAAGGTTGTGCATCAGAGAATAGCCCATGTAGGATCCATTGTGGGAATTGTAGCATGCCCTGAAATCCCAGTTTAGCTGGGAGAAGAGGAATGAAGCTGTGAGCCTTAGGAGCCATAGGAACCTTAATGTAGAGATTCCTGTTATCCTTTTTTGTATTTGTTGGCACAGCAGCTATCTTTCTAACTTAATTCCATTGTTCCTTTCTTTTTTCAGGGCATCTGCTGTGTCCTGACCCCAAAACAAAATTGTATGAGAAAGACAGAGAGAGGGAGGGAGGGAACAGGGAAGGCTGAGGGACCTGGGTGTATGGCTGAGGGAAGGGAAGGCAAGGCAAGGGAAAAAAAAAGGTGTTAGCTTTGCAAAAGACTAAAACTCCACTGTTTCCTTTTAAAGGAAGGACAATGTGTATTCTTCTCTTTTTTTTCCCTTTGAAACTAGCAGAGGTCTTCTATCTCCTGCTAGGAAAAAAGGGACCTGATGTGTCTAGAGGGCTGTGAAGTTGCCAAGCCTTTTTCTAACTTTTTTTTTTTTTTCTTATTCTTAACTCTGTACCAAGGAAGATGTTTGACAAACAATGCCTGATTATTTATAAAATCAAGGCATAGTTAAGATTCTGATTTTACCAATTTAGAACTTGAGTATGTAAGATAGCTGGTATATATTATTTAACATTTAAAAAACACCCAATTTTTAAAAAAATCCAGTATTTAAAATAGCTTTTACTTATAATTACTCCATATAATTAATACAGACTGCGGAAGTGTAGTTTACATCAGAATTTCATCCTGAATTGTTAATTTTACATGGAAACAGCTTTACTTTTGGTCTCAGACTTCTCTGCTTTGGTGTGAGCGTGGTATGGAAAGCACATCTTTCATGTGTTAGCATGTGTTTGTAATGGGTGGGTTTAAAGGAACAGGATTTTTTCAGTGTCTTGCTTATGCAAATGGTGATTAGTTGTGATTGGGACTCCAGCAGATGTCCAACACATAATTATTCTGAAATAATAAGAGAGCTGATATACTGTTCTTTATAAGGTATAATGACAAGTATCTTTAATCAGTGTGTTCAGGGCACCATTTGTGATAATTACTGATGAAGTCTTTAATCTTCAGTTGCCTGAAGATAAATGGCTGATCTTTAGAAAGAACTAAATGATTTCCTAGCTGTAGCATTGTCGTGGTTTAACCCGGCAGGCAGCTAAACACCACACAGCCGTTCGCTCACTCCCCCCCAGTGGGATGGGGAGAAAATAGAAAAAAGGTAAAACTCGTGGGTTGAGATAAAGACAATTTAATAGGACAGAAACGGAAGAGAAAATAATAATAATAATGATAAAAGAATATACAAAACAAGTGATGCACAATGCAATTGTTCACCACAGGCTGACTGATGCCCAACCAGTTCCAGAGCAGCGGCCATACACCCCGCAGCGAACCCCCCCATTTTTTTGTTCAGCATGACATCATATGGTATGGAATATCCCTTTGGCCAGTTTGGGTCAGCTGTCCTGCCTGTGTCCCCTTGCAGCTTCTTGTGCACCCCTGGCCTCCTCGCTGGCAGGGCAGTATGAGAAGCTGAAAAGTCCTTGACGTAGTGTAAGCACTGCTCAGCAACACCTAAAACATTAGTGGGTTATCAACATTATTCTCATACTAACTCCAAAACAGTACTATACCAGCTACTAGGAAGAAAATTAAATCTATCCCGGCTGAAACCAGGACAAGCAGAAAACATGGTAACTAATAATGTGACAATAACTGGTTTTTTTAATCATTGGCATATTTCTTTTCTGTGGCTCTTACTTTTTGACCTGGCATATGCAGGGTACAGCAATGCAATGATCTGCATTATGATGGAGTTAAAAAATGAGATTAACTTGGGATTAGGCCTAAAACATGATGTTGAAAAAACTTTGCAATCTTTTCACTGTGGGTATTCAGTGAAAATGTCATGAAATCATCTGGAGATTCTTGTGAGATTCCAGACAGGACAGTGATGGAGTCTCCTTCTGGAGAAAATCCTCAGGAATTGCTCATATTGGACTGATAATTGGTTCCTTTTGAAAATCAATAGAATTTGCATAGGAAGTTCCACTTTTCTTTTTTTTTTTTTTGCTATTTTTCTGCAGTGCTTATGTATTGAAAAGAATCAGACTGTTGCATCCTCTTTACAAATCTCCCTGCTGCATTTTCTTTACAAATCTCCCTGTTTCTCTGCATACCACTGTGAAAAAAGTCAATCTCACCTAGACTTATGTAACTGAAAAGAAGATTTTTATGGCTAATTTAGAGTAGTTATGAGTAGAGTGGTAACAGGCAGATTGAGCATGAAGAATTTATTTCTCTTTCACAGCTACTATTACAGTTATATACTGAAGAACTTATTTGGCTCCCATCACCATAATTTCTCACTTTGGGGCTGAAATCCACTCATGTGGTTTGTATAGTCGTTCACTTGACCGACATTCTTTCAATTAAAATTTTCCCTTTCTACAGATTTCAGCATTGATTTCTGAGGAATTTTATAGGAGAGAGCTTGGGACAGATGTTTCTTTCTTTCTTCCCTGAAATGGAGTGCATGAGCAGTAGGAACAGCCTTTCTACTCTTCGTTTTAGAAAGTGGACTTGGCTGCTCTCTACCTTTTGATAGAGTGCTCTATGATTCAGTTTTTCTTTCTCCTCAGTATTTTTTTCCCAGTGGTACTTTGTTGAAAAATTATCTTCATATGCCCTAAAGAACACTCCAATAATTCCCACTGACTGATGATGAGAGAGTTCTTGAAAGGAGACCTAATCAACTCTCATAGCTTCTGGGCTGACGGCCTTTCCAACAGGAGCACAGATGCCAACAACAGCACAGTCAAGATCCATCATCTGGAAGCTAACCCTTTGCTATTGGCAAATGTCCCAGACAGCAGCTCGGGGACTGGGGAATGAGAAAAGATATTCCCTATTTTTCCAACCACTTTGTCTTGTTTTGTGGAAACAAATTTTAAAGTGACAGCAAGAGCCTGTACCTCTGTTCAAAGCCATCACGTCCATCATAATGACCCAAGAATCAGTTTCACAGCTAATATGAATTATCAGTTTTGGTGCAGTGCTTGGGAGCAACACTTAGAAGCGCAGTCTCCGCGACATCAGCTTGTGCACAAACAACTGCTCCTTCCCCAATGATCCCACAAGTTCTCTGAGGCTCAGAAAAGTTTCAGCAGTTTGACAAACAGAAAAAAATGGTCTAGGAGAATAGAGATGTGTAAGCGTGTTATGATTCTCAAAAGTATTACCAGATAGAGGTGAATAACATTAGACGAAAGTTTAGCCAATAATAGATAAAGCATTTTTTGAAGCCTCATGGCAAGATAAGAATGATTTTAGAAGTACTTCAGTACAAGAATAACTTCTCCTGAAGTTAATTTGACTTAATCACATGTTCAGAGTCTGTACTTGAGTGGCAAAAAAAAAAAATTTGGCTAGAATTGTGGAATGCTTCAAGGAAGCTCTTTGCATAACCAAGAAAGGTGTGTGAGTATTCAGGCAGTTAGACATACGAGTATTCAGGTGAGAATCTAGGTCTAAGGATTTACTTAGGGTAAGCTAGACACAGTCAGTTGCATATGAGCTTACACTACTCCTTTGACTGGCATAAACCTTAAGAAATCAAGCTTCCAGTCAGTCAGGTTTTACAATAGTATTTACCTCTGCTGTTCCCAGCTTCATAGTATGGTATTTGAATAAGGTCTGGTGCATTGATGTTGTCTGTGCACTCAGTCACTATATTATCCCAGGATAGCTGGGTGTGTCATGAAGTGTGAAGGAGCTGCAGTATCATTCATCTGTAGCCTCTGGCTTCTAGTAAGTCAGATAAGGCCAACGGCATATTCCCACCACTTTTCCTCCTTGTCATGTTCATAGAATCATAGAATGGTTTGTGTTGGAAGGGACCTTTAAAGGTCATCTAGTCCACCCCCCCTGCCATGAGCAGGGACATCTTCCATTAGATCAGATTGCTCAGAGCCCCATCCAACCTGACCTTGAATGTTTCCAGGGATGGGGCATCTACCACCTCTCCGGGCAACCTGTGCCAGTGCCTCAGCACCCTCATCTTAAAAAAATTTCTTCCTTATCTAGTCTGAATCTACCCTCTTAGTTTAAAACCATTACACCATTACACCTTGTCCTGTTGCTACAGTCCCTGCTAAAAAGTCTGTCCCCATCTTTCTTATAAGCCTCCTTTAAGTATTGAAAGGCTGCAATAAGGTGTCCCAAGATGTTCCCAAGCTCTTTCCACGTACAAGAGAAAGCCATAAAGTCAGTTGAATACACTCTATGTCTGCTTTTTGCTGACCCAAACCAAAAGTCATTGTCATCTCATAGGTTTTTGTTAGGTACTGAAGCAAACTGTAATGTCTCTGTTGGAATTAGGTCTACCTGGCATCGGTAGACAGAGTTGGCTAATGAGAAGCAAGGGTGAAAGCCTGAACAGGACAGAGGGGTACCTCCAAAGCAGTGTTAAGTCATGTTCCTGAGGGTAGTAAAGCACTGTTTCTGCTCTACGTATTGTGTTTTTTTTATAAACAAATGCAGTTTGACTCTCCAGAGCTGTCAGTCAAACCCTCTTTCTCTTCTACTGAACTCACTAGAAGTATTTTATTTAAAAGCATAAAATGATGGCCTGCAGAATAAACGGTAAGCTACTCATGGCTCATGAAATTTGATTGTCTTTGAGTGTAAATTACTTGAGGGCTGGTATATGTACTATGCATAATACAGGAGGTATCTACTGGGCTAGAAAAATGAACCTGTGAAAATGTAATATTTATGCAAATTTATACAGCTCCAGCTATTCAAAATATCCCCATTTTGTTGCAGTAAATTATAGCAAATTAATATAATTGCCTTAAAGTAACATACCCAAGAAAGTTTCTGATTAGCCATTACTTCTCTTTCAGTGTTAAAATAGAAATTGTGTATTTCTGAAGTGATAAGAAGGACTGTATATTGGTTTATAATTGGGTTTGCAATTTGATGTATGTTTGCATGCATGTCAAAGAGCTATAAATGATTCATTGCCTGAGAGTGTCATAAGTGAAGACTTCAGGAATGCAGCATAATGACAGCATTAGACATTGAGCTGTTTTCTGGCAGCAAAAGGCATAGAAACCACATCCCCCTACATCAAAGAAAACAGACCAGCATTATAGCACCTAGTGGAGCATTTCTTGTGCACACTGATTGTTTGTAAGAAGGAAGGTGCGGGTAACCAGGGCTGTAAATTATTATTTTTGGGTGTGATTGGTTGAAATAAAGTAATACTCCAGAAAAAAAAGGTTTTGAAACATTGCTAAGAGAAAAATCCAATGGATCTTATTTGGTCACATTGAAAACTTGAATTATCTGAGTGATGGAACTCTCTGAGCCACAGAATTATCTTCAGCAAAATAACTGGGAAAGGAATGGGAATTGATTTGTCTTACTTGGTTTTACAACAAACCTTGGAGTAGGATCTTGCAAGAGTTCTTCCGTTGATTATTTTTCACAATACAAAAATGGACAAAATTCAGGTAATCTGAAAAATAGCATATTTAGAACCAATAAAAGGATTCTTTTTTTCTCCATTTTTTTAGACTGTAAGATAGCTGGTATAACACATTGCCGGAACGTGCTTCTGTGAACTTTGTAGGGTTTGGCACAATTATGCAAAATGAGAGCACTGACAATTCCTACAGTCCTTGTTCAGAAAGGATGGGAACTGTGAGGGCTGTGGCATAAACCAATATTTGGGCAATTTGAGGAAGACTTTGCCTGAAGGCATGCAATTTCTGAAGTTGTCAGGGCTTAGGTTTGGATTTTCCTTTCTTTGTTTACCTCTTGTCTCCTCAGTGAGTATTTGATAGAATCATAGAATCATAGAATAG
>NW_009219899.1:0-543 GCF_000690835.1 Fulmarus glacialis
CTCATGGGTGTGCAAATGTCCATGGGGAGTGCAATGCTTATGGACATGCAAACATCTGCAGGTATGGCAGCGCTCATGGGCGTGCAAAGAGCTGTGGGTATTGCAATGCCCATGGGCGTGCAAAGAGCTGTGGGTATTGCAATGCCCATGGGCGTGCAAAGAGCTGTGGGGATTGCAAAGCTCATGGGTGTCATGGGGAGCACAATGCTTATGGGCGTGCAAAGATCTGCAGGTATTGCAATGCCCATGGGCGTGCAAAGAGCTGTGGGTATTGCAAAGCTCATGGGTGTGCAAATGTCCATGGGGAGCGCAGTGCTCATGGGCGTGCAGATATCGAGAGGGGCACCCTTCCTCTCCCCAGCACGCGGGCTCTGCCTTGCTTCTCCCACCTGCAGGCATGGGTAACGTGTCCGGCTGTGGGCAGGCATGGCCCGTGTGCTCGTGTCTCCCACCCCAGCACCCGATACCGCAGACCCCCGGTGCCATGCACTGCCGTCATGCTGCTGGGGAGCTTAGTTATCCATATGGAAGAAAAAAAAAAAA
>NW_009219899.1:576-980 GCF_000690835.1 Fulmarus glacialis
CCGTCAGGGAAACACGACGGCAAAGCTCGGTGACACCGCTCCGTGTGCCCGGTGCTCCCCGGTGCCCGCTCACCCAGCCTCCAGCGCAGGCATTGCCCCGAGCATGGCAGGAGGAGGAAAAACCAACTCGAAATACCATCAGGGTTACAGTTTTCTGTGGTTAGGAAGAAACACAGAAATCCATCAAAAGGAAGTTTGCCGAGCGGGAATCCTGCGGTGGCCAGTTATGGGAAGGGTGGAAAAAGAAACCTCTGCTTGGGGCGAGCTGGGGCCATCACCTCCGCCCTGGCCGGCGAGGAAAGCCGCTGGTGACTTGGGGGTGCGGCGAGGAGAGGCACCGGGCTGGGGCACGGCCGGAGCACCGGGGCACGGCCGGAGCAGCGGGATGGCTTCCCCACACCCCG
>NW_009219900.1:0-19246 GCF_000690835.1 Fulmarus glacialis
CGAAGGTGCTGCTTAACCTGCAGACGGTGGTAATCTGCGCGGGCCTCCCAGCTGTTGCTCCTGCTCTCTTAAAGAGATTTGTAAGGTTCAAAGAAGTTGCACAAAGCCGGATGTCTTTTTCACCAGTATTTTGCAGTTTATCTGAGAATCTGCGTTTTGCAGATTAGCAACAGGTCTGTGGCTATTAAAAGCTTGCATGTTCAAGAGCAGGCCGCCTGGGTTGGAGGCAGCGATCCTAGGCCCTGCGCCGCAGCCACGTCTGGTTCGGGACCTCCCTGAGCCCTGAACTGCTGGAGGCCGCAGGGGCGTTGGGGCACGTTCATGTGCTCATCCCCAGCCCGCCGCTCTTGGCTGGTGTCTCAAAAAATAAACTGGGCTGATGCTCTTAATAAAACGAAGTCAAAACCACCCCAAACCAAGTATTTCGGCAGCAAAGGTAATAAGAAAGCGTGACATTAAAAGTAAGGTATCATGTTGTGACAGCTAAAGTGGGAGAAATAACTAGTTAGTAACAATTTAAGGGAAGTAGAAGAGTTGGAACATGAACTAAAAGAAAGGGCTGCAACTCCTCTCCCTGGTTAAAAAAAAAAAAAAATCACATGCATTTTTTTACTTCATTTTTGTTGTTTCCCTTTGTAGTAAGATCATATCTTGATGCAAATTAAATTTCTGAAACATGCTATTGGCAAGGAGGTTGTGTGGTTTTTTTTTTTTACTTTTTCACTATTACTTTCATTTAAGTGGCTAAAGAAACATAAAAAGCAACTCAATTTAATATATTATTTGACATGGCATGAATAAATGTATACTGTTGTCTGTAACAAGCCAGACAGCTCTCCTAAACGCAAAAAAATGCATTTTGTGTTCAACGAGTATTTGCCTGACTCGATGTGTGAGTTCATGCCACGGGATACACAAATGCTCTGAAGCATTTCCTACATGAAATTCTGTCAATGCACCCTGATGTTGACTAGTAATACCCTTCTGAGCTCCTATCGTTTCTTTTCTAGATGCTCTACAGATAGAATAGCAAATTGAATGCTCTGTTCAGTGGACACTATTTCAATGGGCAGGGGATCAACCTTTTCAAACTTTGGCATTATAAAGTGTGTGTGAAGGGAACTAAAACAAGACCCAATGCATCACCTTAATTTAAAAACTGGGGAACAGGAAGGAGCTACCAGATAAAAGTAAACATAAAGCATTGTCTATTAATAGCTAACTACCTCCTCAAAAAAAATTGAGAAAAACAGAAGGCTAATGAAGATGAATTAAAACCTTTAGGAAAAGGTCCTTCTTCTCCTGGAAGTCACTCCGTGGTGTCAGTAAGGTTCATGGGATTTATCTTCTGGCTAAATCACTCATAAGATAATCGCTGTAGCAAAGGGAAAATACTGTTTTCTCCCTAAAAGATAGTAAATTATGTATTTGGCTTAGACACCTAATGTTTAAGAAGAAACTAAGTGAACTTAAAAATAAAACTCAAGAATGCATTTATATTTGTAATTCACTTTAATGGTATAAACTTCATTTAGGTAGTAGTATTAAGCCACAACAATATAATGCCACATTTAAACAGCATTTAATAAAATGCATAAGCTAAATCATGCACTGCAATACTCTATATACAAACACAACAATGCAAATTCCTCTTCATGACTGAAGACATTGATTAGATATAAAATTCAGATTAAAAAAAGAACATGCTATTATTTTTAAATGTTATCACACATAACAATGCTGATTTCACAGAAGCAGCTGTAAGAAATTAACAACTTTTGCATGGTTTTTAACTTGGAAATTAAAATATAACAACATAAACAATAGTTTTCTAAATTATAATGAACACAGACTTCCAGAAAATATCCCAACAAATTAAAAGTAGATGATTCCTTTTATTAAAATTTGCTGTTTTTGTTGGAGCTCAGAACTCCCCGGTATGCCAAACAGATACAAGCAGTTACACAATGTGCAGTTTTTCAGTTATGAAACTGTTTGAACACTGGCTTGCAATGTATTTTGGAGTACAGATTAATTATTAAAAACATTCCCACATTTAGCATCAATTCCATGTACAAGAAATGTAACATATAACTAACATGTTTTCTTCTTAAAGAATATCCTTTTTATTTGAAATTTATTCAGTTCTACTTTTAACCCACAATCATCGAAAGTATTTTAAAATGGACCTGTGCCTTATTATCATTTACCTAAGATCATTAAAAAATGTAGGAGAAGCCAGTTATTCAGGGGTGTTAGATACCTGGCAATAGGTGTGCTTCTCAGACTTTTGCTTTCTGTGATCAAATACAGAAAGCTGATTTCACATTCCACAGTTTCCATAGAATATTACAACAGAGCCTTTATTGCCACTTAAATTTGAGCACATTTTGTCTTTCAGAATACAAACAATTCAAAAGTGTATATAAAACAAGTTCACAATTTTAAAATATGCTTTTTTCTAAATTCACAGTTGAATTTTTAAACAGATTCAATCCTGATCAATACCCTAGTTGGCTTCCTAATCTTTAAAAATGTTACTGCAGTACAATGACGTTAATAGACATTCAGGTTTCCATTCAGCCTTTAAAGAGGAAAGCAAACATTATTCAAACAGCACTGATTGTCAAGACACCAATGAAGGACCATCTGTCACAGGAATTCCTGCCATTAATTTAAATAGTTTCCCTGCTGAAAATCTCAAAAATATTATTTGAAATGTTAAAATGGTTTTTTTACAGTTTTCTTCTATATTTGAAACAAAAGCTTATACACACTTACTAAACGATAGAGCAAGAAACAGAGGACATTCTTAGCATTTTCCACAGCAAAGACTTTACAAGCAGAGGGCCTGACTCTGAGAGAGACTTGCGTTTTACTTTAAGCATGCAAGAAGCTCACATTATTTTAATTGGCGTCTGCTCATCTGCTTAAACATACACAAGTCTTTGCCACATTGAGTACAAAAGGTGGAAATAAACGCCCAGAAAATTCCGCTTCACCTTTTTAATATGATAGAAACAAGACTTGCTGAACTACTCCCCTACATGGTCTGTGAAATGCTTTTTTAAAAAAAACGAAGTTAATAGAATTACTTTCATAGAAGACTTCCTTTGAACTTAGGTCATCAGAAGGGAAAAGGAACAAGAACTACTTATATTTTGATAATTTAAATGTTTGAATACTCCTTATGAGTAATAAATTGTCTTACTGCAAGTCTAATTTCATAAACGCTCCATGTGCCCAGCTCCCATGTGAACAATGGCAACTTCACACACACAGTGCAAGATCTGCACAAATTACAGTTTCAGGAAAGGACAGAACATGAAAATGGACGTAAGTCTGACAACTAAGTGAACTAACCAGCTTTGTTTAGTTTAAGCTAGACAATAAAGAGAATAACTTTGGAAAGTGAATATACAATCGAAATGCATCATGAAAATCCTAAATAAGTCTTGATGCTTGCTAAGCAATAAAATAACTGCAATCTCTGTCTTGTTTAGTTACCACTGTAACAGAAATGTCGTTGTTTCATGGAACAGAGGACATAGTCTTTGTTTAACTACCGGTTTGGTTCATGTTATCATTATGGCAATATGAGTATTGATTTTTTAAACAGCATCCATTGCATCCTGTTCTGTGTGCTACAATTCAATGATAAAGGGCAACTTGTTTTTCTTTCAATTAGCCACTGCTGAAGACTTTTTTAAAAAAAAAAATAAAATCTCTTCCCAAGTTTCACTGCAAAATACAACTTTACAAAAAAGTCTCTCAGAAGGCTGAAAGAGAATGAGTATATATTGAAAACAGTGAAGTATTTTCTATGACTGTAGTTATTTATTTATTCATTTATTTTTAACAGACATTATATGTTCAATTAACTATTCACTGGCAGACTTTTACATGTCAAATGAGAAAAGGTAAAGGGAGTAATGTAAAAGCCAGAAAATTCATGGAATATATTTGTCAGTTCTGAACAGAAAATACTAAATTCAGGCTGGGTTTAGAAAAAGGTGCAAACCTCTGAAATTCATGAGGATTCACCTGCTTAAGCGAGGCTTAGTTTGGGCTAAGAAATGAAAACTAGGAAGCTCTGGATTAGCAAATGAATTAAAAGCTTTAACATATAGAATGGTATGAATACATGGCTACATACCTGTACATATATACATACACTACACACTTTCTATACACTGTACATAATATATTTAGACAGCTAGGTATAAACATATACATTCATACACACATACATACAACTATGTACATATGCATTAGCTGCTCGAGTGAGTTTTAGAATTGAACACGCAGAAATGCACGATGGTGCGAGGCACAAAATGAAGATGTGTAAAAACCTATCAAACCCTTTAAAAAGAAGGAAGACAGGCATGAATTTAACAATAATAAGCCATTTTCAAAGCATTCATGTAACTCAGAGGATAAAACATGCTGTGGGAATTATGGAATATTATGACAGTATCACCACAACAAAAAGCTCAGTAATAAGGTAATTCTGGGGTTTGATGTTTTCCAAGTGTAGAGCATTTAAACTCTATGAAGAATTTTACTTTAACTTGCAACCTCAGTATAAATAATGTTCTTATTTTTTTTGCACAAATAATTTCCCATGTAATGTTGGTAACACTGATTGCAGCAGCAGTAGGATTGTAGCATTATCTAACAAGAGGGGTTATGGCATTTTTCATTAAACAATAAGCCTGAACTTAGTTCAGGGGAGATTACTGTTAAAATGATTCAGCAACTTTAGAATTAAAAGGTGCAAAAAGTAAATGTTTTCATTTTCTCCCCTTTGCCATGCCCTCTTGGTAATTTTTCATATAAAGCTGGTTTTTAAACTAATTTTCTGTCATTCAGGATCCAGTAGATGCTGGCAATTTGTCCCTCCTCTGCCCCTTACTCTCCTCTATGGGTGAACATGTGCTTATTGTGCTGATTCTCCCTGGATATACGGAGGCATTAGGACTGCAGATGTTGTGTGCTGCTCTCGCAGCAGGCCCATGCTTATCATCAGAGCAAACCACCACAGCAGCTGTTCTGCTGCCGTATGGCAAGTGTGGCAAACTACTGGGACAGATGGGAACCTACTTGTTGCTTGCCTGGTATTTCTGCTTTTTCTCTTATGGGCAGGAGTAGATGAAAAAGAACCAACCTACCCTGCTTTTGCACTCTAAAGAGTAACCGAAGGAGAGGAGAGGGATTTCAAATAGAAAAACAACATTTTAATTTTTTTTTTCTTTTTAGGGTGGTATCATCCTGTAGGTATTTGCTGGTGCACCTGTGTATGTCTGATTGACCTGCCAGGTCTACTGCTCACACCACCCAACTGAAACAGGGCCCCTGACTGGTGCTGTTACTGCAGAAAGCTGCTTCAATCACTGCTGCTTTGGCAGTATCCTCAGACTGGTAATTTCCAGTTCCCTTCTCCTGGCTAAACTGTATTGAAATTTGGCCTTTATGAAAACAAGCTATTTCCATACTTAAAATCAATAAATAGTTTTTCAATAATTGTTACAATCATAAAAAACCCTCCCGTCCCATATTCATAAGCAAAAGTTTGCACTTGCAAAGAAGAAACAAAATGAAACTAACCTAAAAATAAAGCTAGTAAGATTAGCCTGTTACCATCTTCCAGTTACTGGCAGGGAGGATGGAAAAAAACTCAGAAATGACAAGAACTACATCAGCCTTGTAGTATTTTCTGCACATAGTTTAAAACTTGCTTGAGTCTGCAGCTGTACTGTGTACATTGTTCTACCTTCATTATGGTAGAGTGGCCTGAAAGCCCAATCACCAGAAGAGGCTGAAAATAATGTCAAAGGTTAGCACAGAGCAAGAACAACTTTGTGAAGCCCATTTTCCTTAGATGTGCCAGTTTCTATTGCTAGCAACACCTTTCTAGCACACTTTCTGTTGGCAGAAAGAATCCCTTCATCAGTTCTGTGCCTCTTGAACATCCATCTTCTACTGACGGCCATACAAGGAAAAGAAAAAGATTTCTCTGAATGAGCTAAAATAGCTTCACTGCTAGATTACACCTAGATCACTGATAGACTGGCAGCGTCACTGCTTGATACACCAGAGGGTCATACTGCCATTGAGAGGGACCTCGACAGGCTGAGAAGTGGGCCAACAGGAACCTCATAAAGTTCAAAAAGGGGAAGCACAAAGTCCTGCCCTTGGGGAGGAATAACCCCAGGCACCGATATACGCTGGGGCCACCCAGCTGGAAAGCAGCTTGGCAGAAAAGGACGTGGGGGTCCTGGTGGACACCAGGTTGACCATGAGCCAGCACAGTCTCCTTGCCGCAGTGAAGGCTGATGGTATCCTGGCCTGCATAGGCAAAGCATTGCCAGCAGGTCAAGGGAGGGGATCCTTCCCCTCTACTCGGCACTGGTGAGGCAACACCTGGAGTGGTCCTAAAGTCGAGGGAACTATTTGCAGAGTAAGTGACTACCAGAGATGGATCAAGGATAGCATTATGTGGCCTTGCATTTGCAGGGAGTGTAGTTTATTTGTAAACAGAGCTGCATGATATTTACCATTTTGATTTACAAATATAATACAATGCATACATTTTACGTTTTCTTCCATGCGATCCCTCTGTTCCCAAAAAACTGTAGTGGCTTTATTTTGTTTCCTGAACTGTTATGCTCACAGCACAAGTAAGAAAAATTAGGAAAACAAATTTTTGCGCAGAAACTGGGGCCCTTTTACTTGAAAAATTGGAAATTGAAATGATGTTTGTCATGAAAAAGCCAGCTGGTGTGTATTCAAATTTGGGAAAAAAGATTGCAATGGCTAGTTTTTGTGCTAATGAGTATTTCATTTGTCATCAACAATGCTTACTTATCTGCTTAAATGATTTTTACAAAATACTGAAAGCAAATTAAGCGGCATAATCTTTTTTGCAATGAAAAACATCACAGAAGTTCAATGCATACTGCTTTTAGAACAACGATATAACCCAATAAAATTTTAAATTTTAACAAAAATGGCCACAACTCTTCCAAGGTAGCTACTTCTTCTGATGTTGTTAGTATCACAATTAATTTTTAAGTTGTATACCCTTAAAACAGGGACTTTGCATCGGAAGTGCTGACACAATTCACACAAGAAGTTACACTGCAATAAAACAGCTAGTACAAAATTCTGCGTTCCAGTTGACTTAACATTCAGAATGAGGACCTTCCATCACGTTAAAAATATGACAATGTCATTTTCTGTAGCAAGAGCCGAGAGAAATGAAAGTGCACTATTACAAATCTCTGCATGTATATTGGACCCTTCGTAACACCCTTCTGAGAAAAGAAGATTCTGAATGCTCTAACAATGGTAACTGTAGAAGACTTTAATGCATCCAGAAGCTAAAATTAAATAGCCGCCTGTGTCACACTGAGTGCTACAAATGTGAGCCTCCTAATGAGAATGAAATATACCAGGTCAAGACTTTTTGTTATATCAGAAGCCTCATCTGGAGCTGCTTAAGGTCTTTTGGCTACAATTCAGACCTGTTAAAAGACACAAACACCAACCTGGTTGGTGTTTCTAAATAAATGTCAATAACAGAAGAAAAACAAAAGTGCTGAACTTACCCTTAAGATTTTTGTCACATAAAAATACACAAGTAGAAAATGCCTCTACCATACAAATAATTAAAATAATTGATGCATCTAATGAGCCAGGATCAGATGAAGGTATTAATTGCCATGACTTCTTCTTAAACTTTGATTGTTTAAAATATTTAATGTCAAGAATAATAAATTATACTAAAATGAAAGCAATGCTAGGAGCTAATGGCCAATACTAGCAAACATGATGGCTCATCACTCTAGACAATTAAAAAGTAGTTAATTTTATAACTCCATGGTATATCAGTCATTAACTGCAATTGTACATGACTGAATGTAAATACTAACTATATTTCAGTTTCAAACTGAGTCATAGGAAGATTGAGAGCACTGCAAAATTGGAAGTTGTCAGTCAGGGAAGGGGAGCCGGCGGGGGGGGAGAAATAAAGTAAGAGAGCTTTTTAATATATTCTTGCTGACAGCCAGAGGTTCTACACATTTCAGGTTTTAAATTGTACCTTTGGCTGGATGATGAGAGTGTTTAGCAGTACAGAGGGAAGGAGTAAATTTGGAAATACAAAGAGCATACTCAAAAAGCATCACACAGCTCTACTTGAAAATGACTGTTTTTCCAGTTAATGACTGATTTTCCCCATGATCAAAAGGCTTCCTATTAGAATAACATTTGTCATGACTGTGTTGGTCTGAATAGAAACTTTAAGGATCCTGAATATTTCATCATTACTGTGGCAAAAACCACATCTTTTTCTCCTAGTTTGGGTAATTCCTGTAGCATGTAATAGTCACTATGACTGCATCGTACTGTGAATTACAACTGCACTGACAGAGTATAGTTTCATATAATGTGGATATCTGATTTAAGAATCCACATTAATATTTCATGCATAACACAAGAACAAGTGACTTTTTGTAGAATAAGTGATTGTCTCCTGTAGCATTCTACATTTTCACAGAAATCACTAGCATTTTGACTAAGGACATATGCAATTTTTTTCGTTTTTCCATACTCATAAGCAGGATGTTGATGACGTTGCTTTGACAAGAAGTGCTTACAAAGTGCTAGTATTATACCCTGGCATTTATTAGATATTAATTCCAAGGATATTTTTAAATATATACATACTGTTCTTTTTACTTTTAAAGTAATTTTATTACTAATCTTTGATATTATAAAACTCTATTTTTAACCACTGATAATTCTAAATACAAAGCATGTGAAAAGTATGTTCAGTAATCTATAGCCTTTTAAATGAAAGGCATCAAAAATATTCCTTGTGGCAGAAAAGGTCCTATAGTAGGTCTTTTAATAGCTGCTTAAATTTTGTCAACGTCAGCAAACAGACAAGGAGAAATCTGACAGGAAACTGATAACAAGTTGGAAATATTTGTACATACCAAAATGCTATTCTTTTAACTTCGTAATTGTATGTTTTTATGAAAATTACTTCAATCCATGAAATTGTGTTGTTCCCACTACGCAGACGTGCCAGTTATTTGACCATTATATTCTGCTGTTTCCATTTTGAGAATGTAGGGGATTATGCTGTCAATGGGAACATTTCCAATGAGACCAGTAAAAAATAGTTCCTCAGTAATGCTAGAGCTCATCAGCCTAAGTGCTGGCAGGCGAACTAGAATCCGGGCTAGCCTGAAAAAGAAGTTCAGTGGATTATAAATACATATAATACCAGTTTAAAATACTTTGTAGCTAAAGAGCTGGATCTGCTTTTATTATTACCATAACTGATGAATGGGAGTACAGAGGCAATTAAAGCTAACTGAGCTATCATAAAAAGAATGGTTACCCTTCTATCCTGCAAGTGAAATGAGAAGCCACCATCTATCTTTGTGATTTTCCAATGAAAAGGACATATTAGTGCCCTTTGTAGATATGTGTATGTACAAACACACAATTCTCCTGGTCTGCTTTTGAAATTCCCAGCTCTGGAAGCACTTCACAGTTCAAGACAATGCTGAGACGAATAATATTCATACTGACTAGTGAGAACACTTGCACAATTTTAAGAGTAAAAAGCTTAATTAAAATTTAAACCATAAACAGCGTAGTCCTCAGTTGCCTAGCAACTTAATGACAAACCAGATAGCAAGAATGGGACTGGATATGTATAAAAGGAAATAAGAGAATCTGCTTCTGATGAGAAAAGGAATTTGGAGGGATGTGCTGTTACTACACATATTGCCAAATGCTGTGGTTTTTTATGTATCAGTATGTTAACAGACATCCAATATAACGAAGTGATCGTATTTAATTTCTGGACTTTCAATGCATTTGAAATGTAGGACAGTGATGAAAGCATATCTGCTGTGTTTATATGGCAGATGTACATCACAAATGCTGAAATAAATAAATGTCCGGAACCAGAGCCATGTAATAGCAAACTTTAGGCAGCACTGAACACAGGCCTCTGGAAAATGCTTGAATATCTATGGAGAAAATATGTAAGGTCCATTCTGCTAATATACCATATCTTGTAAATTTTAGGGGAAAATTGCAAAAAGATCCAAAGCCATGCTGCTGTGTTTGTGAAAATAACACCACTTGTACTTCTATCTCAATTTGTGCCAGCATTCAGTTGCTCAGAAATAATCAGATTTGTCCTCTAAGCTTATCTATGGGTGAGCACGGGGATTATAGACATTTAACTAGATATAGACAATTAAAATACAGGACATTGTTTGGGAAGTGTAACACTCTTATTTTCTTCCTTGAGCCACTAATAAGAGAAGTAAGCATATGGAAAAAATTCACTATTTCTTTTTATGGCAGATATCCAGCTCTCACGCATCAAACCAGAATAATTGAATTGTACACAGAAGAAGAATGTGGGATTTGAGGATATTTCTGAAGTAGAGAATCCCATCTTCACTGCACCTAACTGGGAATCCTGATGCCCCTTCTGTCTGTTGCCCCATACAATGTTAACTCTGTAAGATCAGTGCAGAAACCAGTTTCTGAGATGGGAGAAGCTCTCTCTTTTACAGGCTTTTTTTTTTTTTTTTTTTTTTTTTTTTTCTCAAAGTTACACTACCCTCAGACCTTGCTTAAATGCATGGGGTTGCATACTTCTTTACATGGGGATACCTTTCACAGTAAGACAATTATGTTCTAGGATATATTGCTAGACAGAAGTTAGAATTTCCCTTGTAGTGCAGAGAATCATTGTGTTGATGAAATTTAAAATAGTTTTGATGGACATTATTAGAAAATAGGATAATTATTTCTAGCAAGTAAGAAACAGGAACAGTTGAGAGGTGAAAAAACAAGTTAGATACTTTCAAAGAGAAGTCCTTGGAAATTAAAAAATAAACAAAGGCGAAAATAAGTAGGATGTGGGAATTTCTTATAAACAGAAGCTTAAGAGTTGGTTACTGTTCCCCACATGGTTTATAAACTGACAGTTTAAATACTTTTCTGCATATGTAAATTGACAAACATTTAAAGGATGATAATCACCTTTTATTATCCTAAAGCCTCTTTGACAACTAACTTGAAAAAGGAGGCAGTTTGAGGCAGTTGAGAGTTATTCTTGAGACTTCTAATAAAGTAAGTCTGTTTACTTTTCTAAACATGGCAATGAGACTCTCAAAAAAAAAAACCATTCAAAAAAAAATTAAAGAAAGTACTCAAGTTTAATTTACGTGGAAGAAGCTAGACAGCCATTCTTGCTTCTACCTATCTTCAAACAAATCTGCTTGCTTTTATGAACAAGGTTCTAGTTCTTTCTCATCCATAGTCAAAAAAGAACAAATGTCAAAAAGGAAATTTTTACATCAACGATGTTATTTTGTACTTTTGCCAGCTATGGCCCACAATATTACTTTGCATACTATAGACAATAAATACCTATAAGTATCTTCTGGATAGGTTTTTTGTACATAGTCCTGCAATTCCATCTGTGCCTTCTCCTGGAATTTTTCTATTTGGGTTGAACTGGTCAGACCAGGGTGATCTAAAGAAACAAAACATTTCTGTATGTCGGTTGTTTCCCTATACATTGTGAAATATATGTAGTTATAAGATTCTCGCATTTAATTTCATTTAAATATTTCTCTTGTATTGTGATGTTTAACGTGTTAGCTGTATAAAGGAAACCACTCAACTGAACGTTTACTTCCTGGCTTCAGAATTAGCTTACTCACTTTTCTCTCTATAGCTGTGTGTATCCACAAGAAAGTGGAAAAAGATTAAGCCTGTAGGTGTGTACCAAGCAATGACACTCCTAGTTTCTAAACTTGCTTTTTAAAATGTGTTTGCCTCTGTGATTTTGACTAACTATGCTGACTGAGCAGTACCTAGGGTTGTTTTCTTGACAGATCAATTTCTTGACCTTTCTGAGTCTGTCTCATGTTTTAATTCCAGTTGGCTCAGCTCCTCAAAGACAGTCATATGATCAGAAAAAAAACAGAAAATATCACATATCTGACTATGCCCAAATATCTTCAGTGTTGTGTTCCAGCTGCTCTTCCCTTGAAACGGGACAGAGCTACCTTGAGTTTGGAGAGTTTCTTGCTCCTCCAACTTGACTAAAAATCCTAATAAACCTAACCCTAATGGTACAATCTACAAAAAATTTTCAAAAGCAAATTTCAGGACCCCAATATCTTGTAATTAAAGTAAGTTTTATTACAAAGAGAAAAATAGTATCAACGTTAAAAAACAAAACAAAACCCCTCATAACAAGATACTTCTTTTCTTTGTATTTTGTTAAATTCAAAGTGGTAAACACCTTTGAATCAAAGTAAATAATTCACATTTCTGAGCAAGAGGTTCCCTTTCACTCAGCCTGTCAGCACTTTTAAATTAACTTTCTGTGTCCTAGGAACATTTCTCCAACTTTGCTGGAGACTGTAACTTTCCATTTCTTTAATATCCTTCCCTTATCATTCCAGAAAATCTCAAGTGTCTTCTTTGAGTAAATCCTCATATCTCATAAATACTGTTGATCATGCTTTAGTTGTCTGCTATCATTTTTTTGGTAACAAATGGAAGGCAGCCTGTTTACATTTAGTTTTGGAGATTTTGCGGAAGTTCCATATAAAATACAGTGGTATTTCTGCTCATATTTCAGTAATCCCTCTTATGAATGTATTAAAAATACTAAAATATAAGCCACTTTCTTTTTGTCACTGTGAGAATGTATTTCCTCTAATCTTTCCTACCATTTACTTCACTAATATTGCTAGTACACATGCCAGATAACTTAATATACATAGATTCTCAGCTGAAGATAATCGAGAGTCTAGTCTTCTAAGGTGGGTGTACAGGAAATACCTGATATATTGGAACTGTAAATAACATGGATATGTTGCACCGAAGTTATTTTTAAAACACATATTGTTTGTGATAAATCATTATGGAACAATCATTTTATCTGCAGCTTAACAGATCAGTCTCATCTCAAGACATTAATCTCATTAAAAAAATGGCAAAAACATTAACATATGAATGCTTATTATTTAAAAAGACATGGTTACTAAATTCCTTACCAGGGCTAAAGAGGACTATAGCTTTAAGGTATGCATATTCATATCCATCAATATCAAGCTTGGCCATGCTGTTACAGAACTCCTGAAGTTTCCAGATGTGTTCCATGACTTGCTTTATTCTGTCTCCAGAAAGTTTATCTACAAAAAGATATTGCTTACTATTTCATGTGAGCTCAAGTATATCTGATATATTAACCAATATCCTTTTATAAAACAAGTGATGTGACATTTTAAAGTCTTTTGTGTCATTTGCTATCTTAAAACCACTTAACATATAAGGATGGCCTAAATGATTCTGGAAGTGAAGATTTACAAAGCTGAGTGAGACACAGGGCTAGCAAACAGAATGTTAACTCTTTTGCATAATTTTGCCAGTACAGCATAATCTGCAACACCAATCTTATTCCAGTGATGTACTGTTCTGAGCAGAGACTCCCAAATTATGGTGAGTTATTCTACAAATGGCTAGAGTGATTCTGGGAACGAACAAAACAAATGCTCTCATGCAATCCCAATTTTAAATTCAAACAGTATTGAGTTAGCTTTTCCACAAGTGAATGGAAAAGCAGTAATGACAGTGCTAGTTTGTCCTCTATCTGTACTTTTAGAAGTGATTTTTTCCTTCCAATGGAGTAAATTCACTCAAATACATGTGCACAGATTCTTCCATCATTTGAAACATCACGTTCCTTATGTTGGCTTCATATTCTTTCTTAAAATGTTGATTTAAAAAAAAAAAATCTTATTATTATTTGTGGATAAGTTACAATTGAGTGGTATTAGCTGCTCAGCTAGGGAGGGAGAGATTTCTATTTTGGTAAATGTACCTTCTCTCTGTGTATCTGCAGACTAGTCAAAAAATAAAGACCTTAGAGATGACATTAAGACAAATCTTTCAATATATAATTACTATTATCAAACTTCAGAGGTAAGTCAATTCACAAGGGATAAAACTTTTTCTTGAGAAATACATTAGAATCATTTTATTCCAGTCATGATCTCTAATGCTACTATTTCATATCATTATAACTTAAATATTTTACCTTTGTCTGTACAGCTAATAGTGTATATGATTGCTTAGACCCGTGTGCCTTAAACTGAATCTTTGATGTAATTTATCATTTTACATATTTTCTGAAACTGCAACAAAACGATTGAACAGAAGAAACATTTTTTGCACAATGTCTTGAAATAAGAATGAAAGCATAATCTACATTTCTAAAATACATTAATTGTGATACGAGTTTTTAGTTACTCACGATGGATCAAGACAGACATGATGTAATGTTTTTATTTCTGTATTAAGTGGGAAACGATGGTGCAGAAATACTCAGGAAAAGTGAACTTGAATTCCAGAGTTTCCAAATAGCTTCATCACTAATATGCTTCCTGGATAAAGTTCTGAAATGTCTTCACTTTGTTTTGAATTTTAAAGTTATAATACACAATATAGTATGGTAACTTTGCAGGATGCATAAATAAAACAAATCATCAACAAATCATAATAAAACAAATCATCCTCTTTTCTTGGCCAGTCTCAGGTAACGTGGTATGACTGGAAGTACAGGTTGTAGAACAAATTTATTTTTTTCTTTTTTGAGACATGGGAACAGAAGTGGAGCCAGCTTAAGGCTGTAATAGCCCCACCACTTACTCCTCCACAAACTCATTGCCTGTAGATGGAATAGACAGCTCTCTCTATTCTGACAGAGATATAATTAAAAGCCTAACCCTGTGCAGAACACACAATGTGCACATTTCCCTGTTGGTCTTTTAAACTCTCGCCTCTCTCTGCAGGAAAAGAGCATTAGTTTGTTGTATTTTGAGGGCTGTCCAGGCTCTCTTAAATTACAAGAAAAAAAAGAAAAAAAAAAACTATATTCATTATGAAAGCATACTATCCATTTAAGAAACAAATTTCTGTCTAATTTACTTTATCATAATGAAGCTAATAAAGTAGCTTAAAACAAATGTACTTTACTAGGACTAAAAGTTATTAAACATTTTTTTCAGATTATCTACTTTTGTACATTTTATAGTTCTACAATCAAGTTTTACTCTCCTCAGTAAAAGCCTATTTTCCCATTTTTTGTATGCACAATAATGGCACCACAAAAACCATCACACAAATTGGTACCAAACAGTATTCTGTAACTACTTTTAACGCACATTTAAATTTAAGCTAGCTTTCATGTTATATGCTGTGTTTGCAGAGTTTAAAGCTAGTGTTGGGGTTTTTTCCCTATTAAAAAAAAGGAATGTTATTCTCACACTAATCAATCATATTGATTTGGAGCATCCTGAAAGAAAAGAATGAAAAAAGCGCAACCATAACAGATTATCATCCATTCTAGATACAGTCATCATTATCAACAGGCCAACACTGTATTAAAAAATAAAATTACATAAATCTTCTTAAGAGTGTCAAGAAAATAGGTTGTTTAATGCTTCAGAGGGTAATTCAAAATACATTAATCATTACTGCATTATAACAGTATCCAAAACCATTATACTTGCAAGAATATTCTTGTTGTGATACTTGGCAAATGCTATAGTTTTACACTGCAAAGAAGAGAACGAAAGTTCTGGAAGGAAAAAATTCTGGTGTGGTTTCGAAGAAGACATCATTATTGTAAGAGGAAAAAAAAAATTACATCTGGATCGGAGGAAGGCTCTGTGAGCACACCCAACTTTAGGCTGTACTTGTCTTTCTTTGTACTGCCAGTCAGATGGAGAAGACAGGAGAATACGTCCTCCAGCCTTATCCCCATTTCTTCTATGGATACTTCCATCCCACAGAGATCTCTGTGAGGTCAGTGCAAGAAAAGTCGTAGATGACCAGAGGAAAGGTAATTATGCCAGAGAAGGCTCCTCCTTCCCCTGGATCCTGGGGAATAATTCTGCCACTGATTAGGAAACACCTCATGAGAAATGTTACACAAATGTCCCTGTAGTGTTGACAGGACTGAACACGTGTAAGAATCATACAGTGAAAACATACCTTCCTGTATGCTGTTCTGGAGATGGTTGACAATAGCTGCTAGGATAGTAGACAGACTCATCACCTGTGCACACTGTGCCAGCCCTAAGGTAAACAGCTCATTCCAGCAGGCACGCACAAGGCTTGTATTACAGTCCTGCCTATAAACAACAGAAAATCAAACAACTGTAGGTAGTTTTTGTATCAGGTTGGTATTACCCTATATGTAATTATGTTAATTATACCAATTAATAATTAGGACTAAGGTATTGCAAACCACTTTACTAAAAGGCATATATTAGCATATTACAAGTATTTCAGAAAGCAAAAAGTAGTGATAGGCCAACTACAGGAAACCATTTCAGGTTATCTGTAAAATGGTGCCCACCAGTTCTTTGCAAAGATATATTTCTACAAATTAAATGCTTGCTTTTGATTCGGCTTTAGCTTCTGTAACTGCAGTTAAATCAGCTATTATAGTTATCCCTTCCTCTGCCATCTTCTATTTTATTCTTCAAAAAGGAGAATATTGCATAGTCTTCACACATGTGAAAGAATTCATTAAAAATTAAACAATATCATCATTTAAAAATTCAAAATAGCTGAAAAGTGTTCAGATCAGTGCTTAAATTCATTAGAAAGCAAACCACTCAACACAGTATATCCATTTACCCCAGAGCTTGAAATGCAGGTATGGACCTAGCCCAGTGCATAGAGAGGAAAAGCAGTCGTGATGCTGACTCACAGATGTAGTGTACATTAAGGTATTCCGGCATTGGACTGGGCATTGTCAGCTGCAAAAAATAAAAGTACAGTACAATATATACAGTTCTGACATAAAACAATTTTTATTATCAATGAAATAACCAGCAAAAACATTCAAACTACTCTCATAGTCTGTCATAAGCAACTGTGTGACAAGAAATTGTCAAAGGAAAACGCATTACTACTGGCAAGGAATGAAAAATAGAGATAGGAGACAAGAAATTATGTGGGAGAGAGTTCAAATGTTTCCTTTTAAAATGTTTTAATATTCATTTAATAATAACTAAATCTATAAATTTAATTACTCTGTGGAGCGTTGGCTAGCATCACAGTGCTATAAAAGATCTTTTAAAACTTTTTAAAAAGAAGCAAAATAAAATATAAAATCTAAATATCTAAAATGGGAAAGTCATGTAATAGGAATCTACAATCACAAAACACCATTAATGGGAATAAGCAGGTTATGATAAAAGTTTGACTGCATTAAGTATTGCTTATTTCAGTAATGATCTTTGTATTTCTTGAAACAGTGCAATTTGGTTACAGCAAGATGAACACCCTTATTGTTTCTCGCACACTGTTTATCAACATGTGTTTGTATTCAGTTGAAGCTGAAGCATCTCTAAAATGCAAGACCTTTTTCAGTGGTCTAACCATAAGCATCTAAGAAGGCACTGTAACCTTTCCTTTTATGAAGGAGCTTTTTAGATGAAAGTTTTACACTATCTAGAATTTTAAATTAATTAAGAAAAACATCATACTATATGGATGATATGGAATGTGCTTATCAACAGAAGTGAAAAGTGAAATAAATTTTAAAGCATCCTTCTGTCTATGAAAAGGTCTTATGAAATAACACCTATACTCTTTACATACAGCACGCAAGAGTGAAAATTGTATTAGAAGCTTTGTAACAGCAGATGTTATCCTAGATTATATTGCCAAAATTAAATATAAGAATAAAGAAAACATAGTAAACTAATTTTGGGTTATGTCTTAAGTGTTACTTTGTTTAGTAAGACATTTAAAGAAGCACATACCTTAAATGTGACATGTGTATCTGTAAGTAGGGGTCCTTCCACTTCAATAATTGGTGTTGACTGATCTCTACTGATTACATGAATATTTCCTCCTCCTGCAGGATCCATCCCATCTGCCAAGTTATGAGCTGCTGTACCATCTGTGGTATTAAGTGCTTTAGCCAAAGTATCAAATGCCCTGAAAAAAAAAGTAATAAACGATGAAACAGTACTTCCTTACACCTTAAAAAAATTCAGAGTAGTGGTCAAATTAAACGCTATAAAGCATTTCCATTTAGAGGTAACATACACAGGAACTGTTTATGCTAAGACACAAGGTTAGACTTTTCATTACAACCTGGCCCCTCTGTACTGTTTGGACATTAATAAAAGGAATAGATCTGCCCATATATCGCTGGTGAAAGACTCCCCTGTACGGGGGGGAACTTTCTACTACTGTAAATAAATAGTTTTATGCTAGTATTTGTACTAGTGAAGTCTTGCGCTTACCATTCACTATTCTCCTCCTTCTCACCTTGGAACGTTTAACAGATTATGTGAGGATTATAGACTAGATACACTCCCTGTAGTCCCTGTCCTTGATGTCCAATTCTTGGAACAGTGGAGAATAGTGTGATTCTCTTCTAGACAACATGCCTGAATTTCCTTTCCCTTAAGATGAGAGATGGCCAGGCACTCCTGATCTCATAGTATAGACAAAGCCTTAGAAACCTTTTGACAGTAACATAAAAGAGACTGGTCCCTCCACTCCTTTATACTCAAGCTGTAGCTGGGCCATTGCTGAAATAAGACAGCGTAAATTCCCTTCTTATGATAACAGAGCTTAGATTTAAAGAAGAATTTTGTGCTCCAATTTCATACCAGTGGACAGTATTATGGTATAGTGCTGTTTTGCCAGTATTTTTATCAAGAAGTTTTGTGGGGGAGGGCAGGGGGGTGGAATTTTTTTTCTGCTTTAAAGAAGGAGTACAAGGTTGACATAAATTGAAGTTGCAGTGTCAAGTATTTTTAAGCATCAGTTCGCTCACTTGAAGAGTTTAAATAGAAGACTTAAGAGCTTGAAGTTAAGCTCCTCTTAAAAGACTTCTACTTGAGAAACAATGGACAGTTTTGAGGCCAAGTATTTTTCTTATTTCAGTATATTGCCAATTTATATTGTCCTTCAACCTACCCACCCCCCCAAAAAAAACCCAAACAAAAACCCCACCAAAAGCCCCAACCATCAAAATCTCAAGCTCTGCTGGAAATTTTAAGATTCCATGTTCCTTTTCCCATTTTTCTCATTAATAAAGACTCCAAACTCTTTCTAAACATTAAAAAAAAAGTTTATTAATTTTACATTTTCC
>NW_009219900.1:19277-35755 GCF_000690835.1 Fulmarus glacialis
GTATTATGGCAGCACTATCTCAAAAAGAAATCTGCAGTAATACAGACCCCTAAAGAGCAGGGCTAAGGGCATGAGCGTTGTGCGGGAGAAGCTTCCATATAACAAGCCTAACAAATAAAACAGTACCGAAGTGTTGCTGTTCTCAGAATCTCTCAAGGTCACAAACTAGTCATTTATTATTTTTCTGAGTATGAAATCTGGTCTAGCTCCACAACACTACATTTATAACACAGGACACAGTTCTTCACAAGAGGACAACAGCCAAACCTGGATTTCTAAAGAATTGTTTTTGTGTTTCAAAGTAGGGGGCAATCTCTACTGTGTTTGGTGTCACAATGCCAAATTACTTCAATGAATGACTGTAAGTATACACCATGCAGAATACAAATTGCTAAATAAGATGCAAATATAAATGCATACCGTGTAATCTCACTTGCAGATTGCTCCTCTTGTTGAATTTCAGAAGTATCTCCATTATTTAGTGACTCACTGAGATTAGCAAGAGATGTTACAACATTTGCTAGTGTTCCTAAAGCACCCTGGCTTGTTTCAGCCTAAAAAGGAAGAACCATACTAGTAGATCAAAATTACAGGCTATGTATCATACATAAATTTTTCCCATTTTTAATCTTTGTGTTCTTTTTCCCTTATGTACCTTTTCCTTCCTCATGAACACCTACAGGAAGAACAATGGCTCACAATGATCTTTAAATCCTTGTAATCATCAATCCTAGCCCCAGCTGACATATCATGTGGGGAACTACCTGTGGCTGACCTTTTGCAGAAATAAGTCCATGAAAAGAAATCATGTTCCTGTTGATTAGCTTATTACCTCCATTCGTACAGATCTTCACTTACCCCAACCTTATCTTCTCAAAAGCAAAAATTATTTGTGTCTATGTACATAGCTAAAATAATCTGAACAAATAAATATATATGTTCAGAACTTAACTGAAAGAATAATACCTTGGAGTCAGCAGCTAGGAGGACTGTACCATCATCCCTGATCAAAGGCTGCTGAATATTCACAAGCATTCCCGGATCAAGAAGACCTGCTGACCTGTTCAAAAGCAGAAGGCATCTGACAGTCAATAGTATTTTACATTAACCAGAAGAATGTGTAACAACCTATGTCAGAATAAAAGGGATTACCAATTTTTAAATTAACAATTTAATGAAGCTCAGAGTTTATTCATCAGGACTTAAGTCTTTCTGAAACAGTTTCCAAAAAGTAGCTTGAAAGACAGAAAGACTGGAATATGTTTTTCCTTTCCTGTGCAAAAGCAATGACAACTTCCCAAATAGATACCTTCTCATTTGCTTTTTATGCTGGTTTATTCTGTCTTAAGGAAAGTTGTTGTCTTCTCATGCTCTCAGAAGTCACTTAATAGCTCTAGAGTTATGCATTAGACTTTGGAGGAAGGCATAACTGTGCATTCCAAGTTAGACAATGGACAGCACTGAAGAAAAAAGTTATGTCAAGAAAAGATATTTTACATTCCAAAATACAGCCATAAACAGTCGTGCAACGAAGGTCTGCATAAAATCCCTGCTGCCTTTACTTCTGCTACTTTTTGACCAAACATCCTTTCCCTTTGCTGTATGTAATTTAGGGAGACAGTGGGAAGTCTTTGCAGTCAGCAAGGGTAAGTTTATTTGTTGCTTACATAACACTCAAGTCTGCATAACCCAATACAAATGCACGCACAACAGGTTCAGGCCGCAGGGAATTTATAGTTTAAGGGGTCTGAGACTAACAACTAACATTGTCAACTACCACAGGCAGCAAATTATCACGCATAATGCAAATCTGAATCCTACATAAATAATAGAGAGTCACACTTAACAACTATAATATTGTTTATAGGACTGTAAGGGACCTGTAGCAGAAGGAAATCTCAAAGAAGCAAACGTGTCTGTAAGCAGTACTTTTGAACAATCTGACTTGCAAACGAGAACACTGAAAAACAATTCTCCAAGAAATTTGCAGCCCAATCGTCCTGACTGCAGTGTCATTTGTTCAAAAAAGAATATATATATAAAAAATTAAATACATATCGGAATATCTTCCATATAGTAAAAGGAAGCTGCTGTTGTTTTGCTGTTGTTGAAACTGGTCTCTTGGGATCTGAATCAGCAGTCACTGCAGTCTCTTTTACCACTGTCTTTAGGAGAAGGAAGGCTGAGTCTGCCATTTGTAGATTCAGTTTCAGAGAACTGCTAACCTCAGTGCATCACAGCGTAAGCCTACATGCTTTTTGCTTGAATATCACACATTTGCCCTGCCTGTGCTTTGACCTGGCTGGACAAGAACCATCTCTGAACTGAAAACCACGCAGCTCTATTCAGACATGAAAACCTTCACGACAAGCAGAACAATCTAGGTTGGTCTTGGTAATGGAAACAGATGATTTGTGAATTGCAGCTCTTTTCTGTCCAATTCTTTAGAGCAGAGGGGAAAAAAGAATATAGGTGTGCCTGCAAAGTAATATGCATAAATAACCTTAAACAAGACCTGTTAAACTGAGGTACTCACCGCGTCCCATCTTTATCTGCTACAAATGTTGGAGTTGCTATTAGAGGGCTTCGTAGATCTTTTCTGATATAGATTTTCTCAGTGGAAGCTGCACAGTTGGTTGGTTTTTCACGCTGCACATCAAAAGGCTTTCTTTCACTTTGAACCGCTGCATAAAGATAGAAACATGCAGATTTGAAAGGAAATAATTCAACTGAAAAATACAAAAAGAAAGTAAAATTCTCACAATAGGATTTCAGTTTGCACAGTTATGATGGTGTATCAGCTCCATGCAAAACTGGAAATTTAATACGAAGACTGAAGAAACACAGGCTCCAATTTTACTATACCTGTGATTATGTACATTTTTAACTAAGAAAGTCACAGATATAATTTGCTTTAAGTTTTGCTGAACTGGAGTCAAAGCTTTCTATTTCATTGGCATTTAATGAGATGGAACATTCTGCAAACTGTGTTTTCAAATTGTTTATTTATTTATTTTTTACAGGTAAAGCTATACCTAAATGTTAGACGCAGTCATACTCTGGATGATTCACAACGATGTAAACCCAGAACGAACCCAGAAAAAGTCAAGACAGGCAAGTTAGGCAAGAGATGCAGGTTAATGCCCTGGGAGACGGGTCTCTGCATGATATGCAATTCACTCACATCCATTCATTCCACCCAGTTAGGGAACAGTGTCCCAAAATTAACCTTTTCAGAATTTGAAGTATTTCTACTTGACAACTGGAAGAAAATAAGCTCAGTCTCCAATGTGCCAAACAAGTGTGGTAAATTTTTTAATAAAAATAGTAAGAAACAGTAACTTTGTCATTTTAAAGGAAGTAAAAAGTGCATCTTTGTAATATTAAGGTATTATTATTAAACAGATTACAGAAAGTTATCTGGAATCTAAGTCACTAAACTTTACAAACTCCTCTATAGCTTGGCGTAACATTCGACTGCATCGATTTTTCACCTGAAAATGAGGATAATAAAATGAATAAAAGACTATGAGGATAATATAAAGAATTTTTAAAAGTGTTGTACTAATACTAATTCTCACACACTTTGCAAACATAAGGCATAATATAAATGGAGACAATATTTCTGTGCTATTCATTGTACCAATTAATCATACAGCAGTTACTGCTCTAGAAGATTAACATTATTAACAAGCAAAAAAATTGAACTCTCCTCTATAGCCCTTTTGAATGTAACAGTAAAATACATGGATATCCTCATAAACAGCAAGAGTTATTCAGTTCCTGATTTTATTTTTGCAAGTATCGTTACTGTCAGCAAAATTTAGTGGCTTAAAAGTAGGTATATCCATTTTGTTGGGTTGGTGGATACATAAATATTAATCAGAAAGCTGACCCAATGCCCAATAAAGTCAGTGAGCATAGATCCTAATCATACTGGGATAAGAAAGGTTTAGTTACTAGAAATGCAGAAGTTTCTCTTGTACAAATGTCTCCCCCTATACTCAGCACAGTGTGTGCAAAGCACAACAATCATCACTACAGGTCTGGAGTTCCAGAGTGCAAATACAACAAAGATCTCCCTATTTACAGCTTAAAGTTCTGCCTCCCTTGAACTTAGTGGTTGAAACTTATCCTGCCTAGATCAGAGTGGAAAAAGAAAAGTATTTGTTGCTTCACCTTAAATTCTCCATAAATTTATCACAAAACAACCAGATAATAGGCTTCACAAAGTGCTGGACCGAAGAAGCAGAGGTACTATAAATTGGAAACAAAATACATTGAAAGAGGTGTTTGGATGCTAGGACTGGAATTGTATGAAGCACTGCATACAAACATGAAAGTATATTGTTTAAAATATGACAGTTTACACAATGCCTCATAATACAATGCTCACAAATGACCAAATTAATATAAAAATTAAAAAAGAAAAAAGGACATCAACTACTTTCTATTGCTGGATGGAAAAGCAGCAAAAATAAACCAGAAGGAAAGCAGATTCTGAACATTAGGCTCAGATTTATGTCCACCCATGTTAAAATATTTTGTATTATAAATATACGCTGTGTTTGTAACATGCATTCTAAGTGACGCTCTAACTGGGCTCCTCGAAGACTACGGTAGTATGAGACTTTGTTCAAAACAAATCTCTACTGCACCTCAGACATAAAATGGTGATGAAAGGAAGGTACGGTAGATGCTTTGGCTGCCGAAAGTTCTGTTTCCTTCAAGCAACATACACTGAAATGGTGAGAACACACGAAAAAGTGGTAGTCCGCAGATTTATTATTTGGTAGGCACAGAATCACATTGGGTACTTAACACTCACATTCCATTTTCATGCCCATCTCTAGACATTTCTTAAGCCTACAAAACTGGCAGCGATTCCGATGGTGTTTATTGATGATACAGTCCTGGTTGCTACGACAACTGTAGGTCAAATTCTTCCTCACACTCCTTTTAAAGAAACCTTTGCATCCCTCACAACTGACAGCACCATAGTGACGACCTAGGAAACATATATATTGTTATCAGATGGAAATTGCTTATATTTTAGCATAAAAATATTTATCTCAAGCAAGTAAAACATTGTAAAAGTCACCCTTTAAATTTATTTTGTATTCTTACCATCATTTTGGACCATGAAAGCATTGTTAAAGTCTTACAAGATGCTTCTTGTTTACTTAGTGTCAGGGCTTTTTGGTGAGAGAGTAGAGAGAAGAGAGGAAGGCTAAGCCTATTTCTGAATGAGAGGCCTGTGAAGTGGTAGTTCCCCATCTGGACAAGTATAGATGCAATTCTATCTGCTCTTAGAGATTATAGAATACATTAAAAGAACATACAGGCTAAGAGTTTAAGTAATTTCAGAATATAAGTAATTTTACAATAAAATTTGAAATGCAATCTTAATTTAAAATTCCTATCCATATCAATTCTGGTATTGTTTTAATTACTTAATAAACACTTAAAAAAAAAAAAAGAAAGTGAGACAGACAGAAAGGTGTCTTCTCTGTAGCATGAAAGCATAGTCCACTTCCTTGGCTAATGTAGAAATTTTACCTCGTAGACTCCTTATTACTGCATGAATCTGAAACACTGATCACTTGATCTCTGCTTGCCCTTTTCTGTGATAGTAAAAGACCAAAATCTACCGGGAAGTCTTAAGTTTGTTAGAGAGTGCTAAGAAGTGTTTTCCTGGAGCAGGTAGACTTTTCTAGGTGACATGTTTGTTGCATGGCTGCCCGTTGCTGTGGGAAACCGGACTAAATGCTTCAAATAATCTCTTTCAGTTACCAGGAGTTACTCAATCATTATTTTGTCTTTCAGCACATGCTGATTTACCATACACTCCAGCTGAAGTACAAACTAATATTCTTCCAGTTAGTTTAACTATTCTGTGTGTATAGATACAAAGTATAATGTTATCTTTTTCCATTTTAGACTCAAATGCTTTTGCCATCAGCATGGCTAAAATCAGTTAAAGTACATGAAACCTTCTCCCTTCATCCCAGTCATCCTTTCAATCAAGTTTCTTGAATATTACTTTCTATGCTTCCTTACCTGATGCTTTATCACCACAGACCACGCAATATTCTACTACCTGGGGCCGCTGAACATCAGCTTTTCCCAGCAAACGTTCCACCGAAGCAGAGTCTGTCACTATCTAAAACAAAATTCCAGAACAAAAAGAGGTAATAAGCCAATATTTTCTTCTGACATGAAAGTAAGGAACTTTGCCTACAGAACAAGATTGGGAAGAGGTGGCTGAATTTGAGAATAAGTACGACATGTGGAATGAAATTAAGTAGTATAAACTGCAAGTTAATAAGAGTTTTTACTGTCAATAGTAAGACCGTTGAAACAGTCATAGCAAAATGAATTTCAAATAAAACTCCTAGCTTTGTTCAGTACAAATAAGTTTCCCCACTTGTGCAGTCAACAGTAGTCTTCCCTTCTTGCAATTACTCTTAAACAGCTGCTATATTTTAGCCAAAGATGGTTGTATTTCAGATGCTGTTCCCATCTATCCCTTCTCTAGCTATTAGGGGTACACGGTTCAGATGGGATAGCCTGAAGTTGAAATCCATTATAGAAACAGTTTAGCTTCCGAAGGCCTTGGATTCCAAAACTTCTATTCAGAACACTCCACTTAACACAGAAAAATTAAAAAAACCCCACCCCTCTGTAAATCAGATAACCCATTTAGCATAGTAAAATAAATTTAAAGAGACTGTTAATAATTTTTTTTCAAATGTTTATGTAAGAATGATACTTGTCCTTGTAAAATATTCTCTATTGTAACAGTAGCAATAGGGAACCAGGCACTTTTTTTTTTTTTTTAAAGAATGCTAGGAAGAAATCTCAGATTTCATTAGAGGTAGATTATTGTTTATATCATTTGTTTTGCAAAGCTCCCATTGGTCAGGATTATGCTCAAGACCCACAAATAACTATAATAGAGGACAGCTTCGCTCCAAGGAGCTTTTATTGCAATGTCTTGATACCGCGTTGTGAACGTAAGTTTGCTTAGGTGAGTTGTATCTCTGTATATCTGTGAAACTTGAACAGACCATCTGAAATCCTGGCACTCCTCACAAGCACCATTTTAAGTATTTGCTTATGTCTTTGGAATTTTAATGAGAACACAGAACAAGGGGTGATGAGTGCAATGGAATGCATAAGGAACCTGAAGACAGGAGGATTTATGATTGAATAACGAAGCCTACAATTAGTATGGTCTAATCCATGTCATTAGATCTTTAGAAAATTATTGCAATTTGTCTTAAAGCAATTACAGGCTTAAATAATCTAATCTATGTTCTATCTCAATTACTATATTTACCTGAATTCTGCCTGGCACAATGTTGTCCGTGGTGGTAAAGATAAGCTGTTTGGCATTAGATGTCTCAGGTGCTGCCAAGATCACCTTTCCTGCACCAGTTCCATCTGGACTGGCTAAAATAAACTGTTGCTTTGGAGACACAGCTGAGTCCACTGCTGTCACGATTTGGATTTTTTGACCTGTTTGCTGATCTGTCACAATCTGTAAAACACATTGAAGAATTTTATGAGCCATACATTTTAAAACCTTTTATTCAGAATTGTATGATACTCTCTGATAATTGTCCTTGTTATTTATTATTTTGCTATTTGTACATTTATTACACTGGTGCAAAGTTATTGGAACTACCTACCTAAGTGCAAAAACAATAAAATCAAACCAAATATATATGTATATAATACATATGTATCTGCATACCTACCGCATAGATGGAAAATACTAGACAGAGTTGTGAAAAGTGTGAGTCTGATACTGTTAATAATGAAGAAATATGGGGAGATCTTGTAATCACATCTAATTGTTCAAAAGAAGTTAGATATAGTGGATCCCAGACAGAATAAGAACAAAATGTAACGTTAAGGACTGCAGCTGATGAATGGCAGGTATATATGCAGGGTATACTCTGCCTAGTGAGACAGCATCACAGAAATTTCGTAGAATCATAGAATATCTTGAATTGGAAGGGACCCAATAAGGATCATCGAATCCAACTCCCTGCTCCTCGCAGGACTACCCAGCACTAAACTGTATGACTAAGAGTGTTGTCCAGATGCTCCTTAAACTCTGACAGGCTGGGTGCCGCGACAACTTTCCTGGGGAGCCTGTTCCAGGGACTGACCACCTTCTCAGCGAAGAACCTTTTCCTAATGTCCAACCTGACCTTCCCCTGACGCAGCTTCATTCCATGTCCTCGTGTCCTATCGCTGGTCATTAGAGAAAGGAGATCAGCACCGCCCCCTCCGTTGCCCCCCTTGAGGAAGGTGTAGACTGTGATGATGTCACCCCTCAGCCTTCTCTTCTCCAAGCTGAATAAACCAAGTAACCTCAGCTGCTCCTCGTAAGTCTTGCCCTCAAGACCCTTCATCATGTTGGTCGCCCTCCTCTGGACACTCTCTAGTACGATGTCCTTGTATTGAGGCACCCAAAACTGCACATGGTGCTCAAGATGGGGCTGCACCAGTGCAGTGTAGAGTGGCACAATCACCTCCCACGACTGGCTAGCTATGCTGTGCTTCATGCACCCCAGGACACAGTTGGCCCTTTTGGCTGCCAGGGCACACTGTTGACTCATATTCAACTTGCCATCAACCCAAACCCCTAGATCTCTTTCTGCAGGACTGCTCTCCAGCCTCTTGTCCCCCAATTTGTACGTATAACCAGGACTACCCCGTCCCAGGTGCAGAATCCAGCACTTGCTCTTGTTAAATTTCATATAGTTGGCAATTGCCCAGCTCCCAGATCTCTCTGTAAGGCCTCTCTACCCTCGAGGGAGTCCACAGCTCCTCCCAATTTAGTATCATTGGCAAACTTCCTTAATGTACATTCGACTCCTACCTCCAAATCGTTTATAAAAACATTAAATTAAAAATTACTCCAGCTGACCAAAAAAGTATAGTGGTATATTATTGAGATTTGTATTCATTTTGTATACACCTGACTATGAAAGCTATTTTGATATAATTCATTTATGTATTTGGCTTAATGTCAGAGTTAAAACTACTACTGAAAAGAAAAGGTCAAGTGAATTTACACACTGATATTCCTATTAAATTGACTATATTAGGTGTCACAATAACAGTGTATTTATTTCTCTAATTTTGATTACCTAGACTTTTTATCTAGTTGTCATATCCTTTTTGTGTAATACGTCTACATAAAGTAGAAAGTAAGACATATGCTAATAGTTTAATAGTAAGACTATGCTAATAGTTTCACTAAGCTAGAATGCCTTTAAAAGGCATTAGAACTACCCAAAGCAGGAGTTGAATTACAGAACTGATGATTTTTCTAGATTACAGAAACTCTTCAGGAAAGATTCATCTCTCATTTTGTGATTACAAACCTAAAGAAACCTGCACAAAGGAAATGGTACTCAAAGCTGGGGATGAAGCCAGCCTACTATTGAATTTTGGTCAAGACAGAGCATTTCAGGGACTCTTTGGATTCTTATATTTACAGAACAGAATAAGCCATTTTAGGTCTCATATGCATAAACGTTTCAGTGCGTAAGTGTATGGAGTCTACAAACATAAAGCTCCAAAGCAGCTCAAACGTTAAAGGACAATCATTACCCCTCAGTCCCATTGTTGTAAAACTGTGAAGTTGTTAAGCTCCCCAGAGTCTTCCCTGCCCAGATTTCTTCAGCCTCCATCATTTTCACATAGATCTTAACAGGACAATTCACAGTGAAATCCAATCTTGGATTATGACTGACACCACTACAATATTGCCTGTATTTGTTTTGAGGAAGCAGGAATACTCTTTTCTCATCCTAGTATTCTCCTTCATCATGGAGTTGTAGGTTTTTTTCAGAAATACCAGTGATATAAGGAGGTAGATTATTTTGCAGAATTGAACAAAAGTTACAATGTAAATACCTACCTTATGAATGCTGAATATTCAGTATGCTTCAGTTATACATGTTGTGAGAACATCTACCTTGCAATGAAATATTGATACATATTGATATGGTTACTCTACCAGACAAAATAGAGATTATGTTACCAGACAACTGTATGAAAAATAAAAACCTTCCATCATAACAGAATCTTGAGAATCAGCATGTGAAACAATAATGCTCCCTGATTCCACCTTTCGTTGATAACTTTAAGGAATAACATCTTAGATAAAAAACATAGCTAAATGTTGTTGATAACTGAAGAACATCTCCTTGGTGCTGTCTATAAAGAAAAATCACACAGACTTCTTTGTAATTTTTCATGGATCAGATATAAGCACCGATGATAATAAATAACTAAGACAAAAAAATTAGGCTGGATAAGTAGTGAATGACATTTAGGTTCATAAGAAAAACTAATGATGTACATCATTATACATGCTGCAATTTGAATCTTTGAAAATAACATTACAGAAAAAAATGTATCATGTATAGTAAGTATAATGACATGTCAAAATCATTTAAAAAGTGTTTTCAGGGCTGTTCATAGGGGCAGTACCCACCCACCCTGATCAAGACATATCCCAAAAAGAGTCCATCCTGTGACGGAGGCTGCATTGCCAGGACCATTCCAAATGCCCTGGAGTACAAAATCCTCTTCTCCAGCACTGCTTCTAGCAGAAGTACATAGGAGTATTGTACTGGCACAGAACAAGGTCAAGGAGGTCAAAAGCTCAGTATTGCAGTACTGCAACATTCTAGTAACATTAATACTTAACAATTCTTATATCATTTGTCACTGCATACATCCTGATACATTAATAGTGTCTTTATATTACCTAACAGTAACACCGACCCACTATGCAGCATTCCCAAAGGCTAACTTTATCCTAAATGGGCTAGTCTCCCACTGGGTCCTAAATATGGCAGAGAGACAGAGAGAGGAATGCCCTTGGATATGATCTTAGGTGTTCTGTTAACAATGTCTGCCCATTTGCTATGGCTAGAGCTCAGGGTACTTGTATACGTAGGCTAAGTTTAACCTCTGCAAATACTCCTCACTGACTACATCATCAATACAATTATTATATACAGCCAACCAGTCATCACCAAATACATGCTGAGGGAGAAGCAGAATTTTAGTTTGCACTAAAAATGATCCGTTCTCACAAAATTTAAGGAAGTCTTCCACAGACTTTAGCATGCTTTTGTATAAATCTAAGTGGGAGGAGGAGAAAAAAAGATGGTGTAATAGTTAGTTACTTAATCAATGGATTTTTACCTGAATGCGTTGTGGTGAAGCTACAGAGGAGTCTGTGGAAATTATCTGGATACGTTGGGAAGGGCTGGTCATCACTGGAGATTCAGATAGAGAAGTCTGAACAGTCTGCACCTGTAAATAACGCACAGAATTTTAATTTACTGATACAGTACTGAACACTTTTAAAAATACATGTATTTATTAAAGATCAGATGGCCCTATAGTATGGAATCTAAATTTATTGGAAAGGTTAGTCATTAAACCAACTTGGATTTGTTTTCAATGAATTATCAGAATATTGGCTTTTTTGGGGAACAGAATGAATCTGATAGATGACCAAAACCACACAACGAAACCACCACCACCCCGCCCCAAATCAATCACTGGATAATTACTATGTGATTCTTCGGCTTACTGAAATGCAGAAATATTTTTTCAACTTTCGATTATATATTTGCCTCATTTTTTGCTTCTGTAAAAACAAAATACACCGTATACACAAGAATGTATAATGTTAAATATTTCACCTTTTAGTAATTTTGAAGTATTTTATGCACTACTTTTTAAATTTTCAAGTAGCCCAAATTTTGAAAAGCTTCCTCTAGGCCCGTAAATAAAAATGTCCTCAACCCCAGAAATATATATGGGACAAGAGATATATGGAATCTGCTGGAAGAGCGCACAGAACTCCTATCTGACCTAACTGGCCTGTAGTTTTTATGTCTCTGACCTTATTTCATCTGTGAAGCCTTCTGAAAGTGTGGCGTCTATACAGCTCACTTGGAGAAAACAGTGATTGCATTTTTCAAGTAGAAGTAAGAACAATTTTAACTGTCCAGTACTTTTAAGGTAAAAAGTTAAAATTAAGATGGCTGGTTATCTGCATATCTGTGTTTTAGACAGTAGAATAAATTAGAATTCCAGTTGTTTGGCGTGCTCATATCCTCTCCCCCTTTTTATTGTCCCCCAATTTCTGTTTTTCTACTTCAGAGAGGTGCAGATTTTTTCTGGAATTTCTGCTCCAACAGATCACCAATATATTCAGCATGTATTCAGGTGTATGTGGTTAATTCTTGTTATTCTAGTGAGGTTTTCACTAGCATGACAGATTAAATTTGGCACTACAACTGAATACTATTGTTTCCTGTTCTATTCCATGTATTTCTAGAGCACTAAACTATAATGCAAATCTAGTTCTGAATACCTAGAAAAAGCTTGCAAAACACCCCTTGCATAGCTATTTTCAGAGCAAAACTGTTAAATGTTAAATTAAACATGCAAGATAACATTGGCTTGACAGCCTTTTTCTTCTGTTTACAGAAGGTATATGGCATTGGCAATGCACATTCACGCACATAATTCTACAGTTGTGCATATTTAGACTTTGTGCTTGTTCATCCTCAGATTTATTGATGCAACTGTTAGTACTAATTGTTCCTTCTTAATAATTGTAAATGTAGTATAGATGAAGCACTTGTATTCTAGTCCTTACAGTCAGCTCACAGGTAGAAAAGTACTGTTTGCCACTCCCCACAGCCATCCAGTCCCTTTTGTATTAAGCTTAGGATATACAGATGCTTATAAAAAGTACATTATTTAGTATTACTGGGTTTTTTCCAGATATAATCATGAGCTGAAACTATTATATCAGTCTTTAACATACAGAAGTATCTGCAGATGTAGATGTCTATACGTACTTTCTTCCACTATTGGTACATGCATTGTTGCCACTCTTAGTTTGGAACCTGACCACACAAAAAATTGGGTTTAACTAAACAAAATCAAAACAAGGTATATCAAAATTATCCTGGAAGTTCTTGAACAATTAGAACATGGTTAGTTCCAGATCTCTTTTTGTTTGTTTGTTTTCAATAAAGTAGAGGCAAAGCTAAATCATTCTGCTACTTCTAATACAGTAACTTAGAAGAAAATTACATATGCTTATTTGTGCTGTCCTCATTACAAAAGCTCTGCTTTCTTGGTGCATTTTACAGGTTACTAGTCTGTGACATGGCTCAATGTTTTGACTCTTGTAAGAAAATTCAAAACAAAGGAGATAATTTGGTTCTAAAGCCATACACTGCATATGTTCACCAGTATTTTCAGAAAAGTTGCAAAAATATTTGAACAACAGTTAGTGCACACAAGACACCAGTGTTTTGGTGTGGACTACAACAACTCCAGAGGTGACATGACTGTCTGCAGTCAACAGCACAACATGGATACTTTTTCAGTCACGTTCTTTATTGAAAGTTATAATACAAAATTGTGGAAAAACACAGTAATATTTAAAAGACTGCTGACAGAAAATTTTACACATGCAGCATATCTGAATAACAAGCATTGTAAATTCTTAAAATACAATATAAATTTATAGGGACATTCCATTTCAATTGGAATAAAATACCGCAGTGATGTACTCTATAAAAAGAATGAACAGAATATAGCGCTACTGATTTCTTCTACACTCAGTTTAACCCATAACTACTTACTTGAAAACAATGCATATAGGCCAAAACTCTGTTTTTTGGAAAAATGTTCTATAATGTCAATGACTTAGCAGCCTAGGTTTTTACATAAGTCTGCCTAATGCTAAATAAATCTTACTTAGATTTTAAAACAGAATTTACATTTTGATAATTTCATAATTTTTACGTAATTTTCTATTGGAAATTGTATCATTTGCAATACTTGTAAATTGTGATTGCAAACAGTAATTTGGGTTTTCATAAAAATCCCCTAAGACACATTTACATTGTCCCACAGAAGCTGTAGGACTGTGTATAGTGTATAAGTGATTATAACAATTGCATTCTATATGGGAATTTGAGAGTATCAAATTAGTATTTAATATCTGCAGTGACATGTGGCCAAAACCAGGAAGCTTCCAAGTTGTTTTTATTAAATTCTCTTTTAAACAATCTTGGAATGATTTATTTATCGTAACGTATGTAGCTGGACAACAGAGTAGTGCCAATTTAGTCATTATTTAAGCTTGCATGGAAAACCTTAATTTTGTAAGCTTTCCTGTTTAATATACAAAAAAGTTCATTTGTGATGTAAAGAAAGAAAAAATGGTTTGGATAGCAAGGAAAATTTACTGCAGTCTCTTTGGGGAAGCAAAGGTGTTAAAATACACAGCACTTAATGAAGCCATACTGTTCTACTCTCCTATTGCCTGTACCGTAAGTAGTCCCATATACTGTAAAAGTAAAACCTAAATCGAACATACTATCTCTAATTATCTTTAATACACAGGTCAGAAAAGTTGCATGATAAATGAGGAAAATATACAGGAGAGATATAGAAGTAGTAGAATCTTCTAATTATTGGATGAGACAAGGCATGCAGCAGCAGCAAACGAGATACCTAGGCGAGAAAAAACCCAAGACTCCCAAAAGGACTCCCAAAACCCAAGACTCTTAGAGGACACATTTGAACAATGATCTCCTTATCTTCCATGCCAAATTATTACCTAAGCTACGCACCCTTTAAAAGGTCTAAATTAGAGAAAGAAGATCTTTTAGAACTGTTTTCCAATTCTTTCACCTTCAATTATAAAATCTTCTTTTTTTGAAGCATCTTTGAACCTTACACCACCATGCACTGCGGTCAGCTTGGAAATAAAGAGAGAGGTCTATTTTTCCATGTTGTTCAAGAATTTATAAAAAGAATGCCAGTATATATACAGTAACTGCGCTGAAATTCTTCTGTAAACATTTTGGGACTGAACAACCATTTCTTTTTTCTCGTTTGTAAAGTACCTGCTGCAAAGGGGTCCTAGTGTACAACAGTGGTTTCAGATACTGTGTCAGTATGAAAACTAGTGCTTTATGCTTTAAAACACTTTCTCAGTTTTTATAGAATGGACCACATCCTCATATAAAGGTTATTTCTACTGATCAACTCCAGTCTCCTTTAATGAGAGTTATTTCTCATCCTCACTGCACAACTACTTGGTTATCTTAAGTCTAACAGTGAGTTCTCTATGAAGTTGGGTAAGTTTGAGACCAGCTGCCATAATATGCTGAGATGTCATTTTCATGTTTAAATATTCAAGAAGATATATTTATTAAATGGAAAACAGAAAATATTTTAGTATTCTCTGGCTGAGAAGCTATGGTGCACCAATGGAGAATAATTTGTCTAATACCAATAAATGCTTCAGTGTGCACGTGTAATTTATTTTTATACTCTTATTAACATGCATACACACTCAGGATGGCATAGGACTCTGAAATGCAAAATTTTACCTTCTTTTCAGGCTTGCCTACTTAATACTCAGTGGAATAAGAAGAGTTTTAAATTTCTGACTGCTACTAAAAGTCTCAAGTTTATTTTCCAGACTGAACACACATGCCATTGGTTGACAGCAGAACAACAACCATGGTAAATAAATCAAATGCAAAAAGGGAACATATTTTTTGAAATACACAATTTACAAGAATGAGGAAAACAAAATCTGTCATTTTGTTTGACAGCTAAATTTCTACCTTGAGCATTGTCACACACTTACAAAGGATCAGAATGGATAAATATGTGATGCTTTATTATGGACCTACCCAGTCAATTGCACCAAATTTGACTTCTTAATAAAAATATTAAAATTAAAAAAAGAAAAAAAAAAGGAATAGTAGTCTGAGAATATGCAACACACTAAAAAAGTTCTATCAGAGATTTACAAGGATAACTTCAGACAGCTTATATAAATACTATAGGAAAAATTAAGCTATCATTAGTTAGACTCCCAAATAAATTGAATCAGAGTATTCTGAAAGCAAATGGTTTCAGAATGGCAAAAGTACTCATAGCAGAAAAATAATACAGTTTAGCATTATACTAGGTTCACTTACAGGATTAAACATAACATTGACTATTCTGATCTGTTGTTCAGAAGAAACTTGACACCATGAAACCTGTATCATGTTTAAAGCAACTGCTTTGGAAGTTGTACATGCAAAAACCTAGTCCTCCGAAGTCAATGATAGTATGTTTCTGTAATTCTAAAATATATTTTAAAAAACTAAATACACTTTAATTTCTTTGAGACTGGAAAGAGTCTCAAATGAAACTTCATCTTCAGAAGATGAGGAAAGAAACAAAGTAGGCCATATATCATAGAAAACTTCAGCGCACCACATTTTACAGAGGCTTAATCAACAATCATTTAAAAGTAACCACTAACACTGTGACTTAGACATAGTCAGAAAATAATACATATAATGTAAAAGATAGCTCAAAACCTCCTAATTTCCCTA